>NW_026862916.1:0-96845 GCF_026571515.1 Ruditapes philippinarum | reverse complement strand
AAAACCGAATCTATTTAATGATAATAAGATTTTCAAACATCGGGGATTTAAAAGCATATCAAATAATCAAACAACACAATGTTTCAAAATCTTCAAACTCAGTTTGTAAAAAGAAAATAGAAAAAAATAAGTTTTTTTTAAATATCACATTGCTATCAGTCATGTTCTCAAATGACATTTATTTAATAACGTGTTGTTATGGCAAAAACATCCTTGATATCAATATCAAACTGTTCAATTATGTTATGCAATATTCCCCAGGGTCGAGTAATACAATATAGACTTAAGAACATGTAATGCTTTAGATTGAGTTCTCCCCCCTGATTGCTCTGCTTATGTTACTATTATTATTAAAATGCTATACTATATATTAATATGATTGCTCGGTATGATAAGGAAATAACACCTATCTCTCATGGTAACAGTGCAATCCCGTATAAGCAAACCGAGAACTGACATAACTACCGTCATAACAAAAAACAATGAGAAACTCCATGTACGTAATAATAAAAAAAAACAAGAATAAAGATCAACAAGGTAACGGCAACGGTCACAGGACGCAGCCGCCGACACACCCAAGCAGGTGTAAACCATATTCATAAAAATAAATTTTATTCATAAATCATATTCATATAAACCATATTCATAGAAATGTAGCTAAATAGCCAACTTTCTTGGTCCTTTGCTAGTGACGACTTCGATCAAAATTTGTTTAACTTTCCGTACTATTTATATGATATTCTTATGCTGTGTCAGAAATCTACTGTGTTTTTGTAAGAAGCACTCTCAATACAAACATAATAAAATAAAAATTTTATTGATTTCGGAACTCATCTTATTTTGTAAGGGCATTTAATTTATACTTGATTTACCTACATTGGTTTTTGAAACATTTGTCAATCTTTTAAGCAATATATTTGTCCCGCAAAAATGGTAGTCTAAGTTATTAATTTCTTCAAGACTCTGGTTTACGTGGTAAGCTGTTTAATATTAAGGTAAACAAGTATTTGTCAAAAAATGTTTGAAACAAACAGCAGCCGCTGTGTCCCAATGCCAATAGATTATCATTTATAACTCATACTGCTAACCTTATGATTAAACTGCATGACGTTCGCAGGCAAGCAGAACAACATATTATAGGTAAGATCTGTGTCTGTACTTTATAGTTTAAACCATTCATTCTGATTATTACCAACCTCTGAAGGTGCCTTTTCCGACTGGCCTCCTTTGTAATCTTTCTGAAATTAGCACACACAAGTGCGCGTAGATTAGCACATATATGGATACTTGTGTGTTAAAATCCATAGCTGGTCAACTATATTTTTAACTTATTTACTGTTATTGGTCGATTTTAGATGTTATGCAAGAAATAAGACTTCGGGCATAATAGAATGAATTTTAAACACGTAGTACATTCATGATTTCTTGCGTTTTACTTTACATCTCGGCTGTATATTATGTAGTATCACCATGTCGGACTATAGTTGTTTCATGTAAAATACTGCATAGAAGTACTTGTATGCATGTTTTATTAAACAATAGATTCCAGTTACTAACTTTAGAACGACGTCTTATACTTCTTTGATAACTGATTGTTTTCCTTATTTTTTCTTGCTAAAACAGTTACAAAAAAAAAAAAAATAAATAAAAAAAAAAAAAAAATTAGTTCGAATAAATTATATACTCGTATAAGTTTGTTTTAAGTGCAGAATATTCGTATTTCACAGATCTTATAGTTTTCCCTTTACGTCAAGACACTTGTTTGTGTTTATTTGTTTTTGTTTCGATTTGTATGATTGTATGCTTGTTTATCTTTATTATAAAAGACAAATCTCGTTTCTCCCCCAAATAATCGCTAGGATAAAGGATAGAATATTTGTTTTAAGATAGGAAACAATCCTCTATGATAAATAATGACCCTCTAGTGGAAATAAAACAGACTTTCTAGAGTCTGGTTTTGTTTTTATTTATCTAACATTATATTAAGACAATTTTAGAAAAATACATGACCTCTTTTGCATTGTTCTCATTGTATCAGTCCAGCGACCACGTTGTGATAAATATGTTGGTGTTTTTTGTTTTTTTTTGTTGTTTTTTTATTTAACTTTTCAAACATTGACACTTAAAAAATAATCCAGATTTATATATACAAAGGTATCGGCAATAAAAATAAAACACATATACTTAAACGATATTTAAAACATACCACACACTATAAAGGTTTGTTTAATATTGCCCTATCGCGTATGATTAAATTTAATATATAATATCCCATACAGTAAACTATATGTTCATATTTTTTTACATTCAACGATGGTTCCCACAACAGTATCATTGGTCCCATAAGGGCAATGCTTTTCTGCAGTCAAACAGAAATGGTGTATAATGAGTAGATTTTGTCTCACGTCGCTCTAAATGTTTTAGACAATCAGATTATTATATTAGATATTCGGTGACATTTTGAAAAAAAACAACAAAAAAACAAAAAAACAAAAACAAAAAACAAAGAAATAAGGAGTGTTGTGATTAAAAAATAAAAAAAAAACAACAACAATTTTAATTTCTTGGTTCAAAAGTTGGACGAACATCATTTTGCTGATTTATATCCTATATACACACGCATATTTGTTTTATTTTCTTGTTCTTCAGGATAATAACAAAGGCGTTGTAAAACATTTTAGGATTGTGTAAAACTTACATTTTTTACACAGAAAGAAACCTGCGATTATTTTTACGTTCTTGTTACTTTATGAACTTAAAAAATAGATTGATTTATGTTTCTGGTAAATACATTTTAAATGTGTATGAAAAATTATGGTCGCATTTGCCATGTGGAAAATCTAGTATAATATATGAAAATCTAGATAAAGTATCAATCAAATAATTTACAAAATGTTGGACACTGATAGAGCAATCTAATTTCATAAGTTTAAATGAGTTTTCTGTTGGTTATAAATCGCGGGTAAAAGTTAATAAAAATACTGTCCGATGACCGAGTTTTTAAACGGCATATTCAATTACACCTTGACTTTGTTGCTGACAAATTTAATTAAATTATACCAGATGTACAAAAAAAGAATGCCTCACCTTACATTGCTACGGAAATCGATCGATTTTCTTATTGTGTTACGCCTTATTTTAATTACATTTGTAAATACAACATCTTATTAAATAATACTAAATAATTTATATATAATATTTCTATTTCATATGTTCGACAATATTATCATAATTCATTGACAATAATTCGGTTTATGAAATGATAGATATATATTTCTAGACATGATCGAACATTTTGTTCTGAAGCTTTTCACTTCATCAATCAATATTGAATACTACAGAAAAAAACTACTAAATTGCAAACAAACAAGAGAAGTGAATATAGAAAGCTTCAATAAAGGATGATTGTATGCACTTGTTTTTAAAGTGCATGCAAGGACTAAAACATATATATAACACACACAAGTTACAGTTATGCTTGAGTTGTCTTGATAAAATACCGATCATAATAAACAATTACTGTACAAAGAATACAATACATTTTGTGTTATATTTAAGCATTTCATTATGCAATTATAACAAAACCTTAGTATAATTAATAAATTAATAAAATAAGAAGTAACCGAATATGTGTAACCTACAATCAGTTTCCAAGCAAATGGTTGCTGATTGGTGTTATTTTAGTTAGAGTGTCGTATCAACTGTTTGTTTGACATAAGATTTATGTTATTTTGTATTTTCAAGAATGGCATGGTTGATATATTGAAACTAGATAAGTATGTTAGTTTAAGCATGTTTGAGGAATCTTAAACCACGCGCTTGTTAATTTTTGTAAACAATCCTACACAATCCATAAGTGAGTCAATATTTCTAACGGGTGCAAAATAACAAATTCAATTTGCATTATACAAACTTTTAGATTTTACTTTATCTCCATCGTCCTTAAAGATGAAATACCAATATTTGTACTTTCATTAACTATTGCATTGGCCATTTTGTGGCAGTTCCAAGTGAATTTGCTTTACCAGCCTTTTACATGACTTGAGGTAATGTATACTAGTATAGAAGCAAATATGAAGATGTCACAGTTAAATAGATTATTTCTTTTGTGGCTTTCTGAGTAACATTATTTTTAATCACCCTTAAGACATTTTGCCTGATTTAACATCTGCCTGTGATACACAGTCTCCGTTAATCGCAGCCCTTTCTTCATCTTAGAAATATAATGCATCTAGTGTCGTTCATCATTTAAGCTTATTTCGTGTTTAAATCATTTGTTCTACAGATCTAAAGCTGATGCTAGGGCTATGGACAGTATATTGCTTTTACCGATACATTCATTGTCATCTAATCGAGTCTGTAATATTTTGCAAGTTGTCGTTTTGGGTATTCTTTTAGTTTTCCATTTTATACCAGTGTATACAGACCTACCCCTAAAATAGAACTTGATGCATGTATAAAGCTGCGTGATTTCATGCAAAATTCATCAATTTACATGATTTATCATGCTATTCTATTTTTGTCTGTTTGAAGTTATTATCAGTCATTTTGGAAGTGTTTGTCTAATTACATCACTTCGAATTAAACACTATAATTAGCGTTAATTTAAACATGTTTTAATACTCATTGATTTAAATTTCAAATAAGTTAAGTTACCATAATTCACTCATTCTTCACAATTGTACACAGTTAATCACATACATTCATATTATCAATAATCTGTATTTATATTCTCCTGAATTTTACCACGCAAAGTTATTTTGATAAAGTCAATAACATTTATTTATTCTACTTGTATTGCACTTCACAATAATAAAAAAATACTTAAACAGCCGATGAAACGGGATTTATTTTTGTATATTAAAAATTAGATTATAATATCTGTTGCCTTTAGGGAGAATCGTAATTTGCTACTTTGTATATCGGCCGATGTACAGGTAAACCGCACTCTGTTCGGTAAACTAAAATTGATTTATTCAGTAAAAAAGAATAGCAGAGTTAATATTATATATTACAGACGTTACTTGCAACAATTTTTTAGTGTTTGCTTTTTTATCTCCTACGTAAGAGTTATAAAATCCTACTTAGGACTTATATAAACTCCTACGTAGGATATATAAACGCCTATTAAGGCTTTTTAATCTCATACGTAGGCGTTATAAAGGACATATAAAATCATACTTAGAGTTAATATAAATTCCTATGTAGGACTTATAAAGTCCTACGTAAGAGATATAAACAACTCCTAATAAGGTTTTTTTTATCTCCTACTTAGGAATAATGAAGTCCTACGTAGAAGTTTAAAAGTCCTACGTAGGAGTTTTAAACTCCTAATAAGGCGTTTGTGTCTCCTAAGTAGGAGTTATAAACTCCTAATTAGGATAAAAATGTTTGATATACTATTATGAAATGACACTAGGACGCTTTTGTAGTTTGATCACTCCCGAATTTCAAACTGACATGATCTGACATAATAACTATCAAACTGGAATGTAATTATATCCCAGTGATATCAGGAATATATTGTTTGTTTTTGTATTTTGAAAGAAAATGTAAGTTTATACGAAATCACACTATTTATACAAAATGATCTGAAGACACAATGTAAGATGATACCAATCTTAAAAAATAATAATTAATATATTCTATTGTATTGTTAATCAAGATTTTCATTTCGTACCGAAATTTTAAGATATCCTGTTATCAATTCAGGCACTAATTAAAATAAATCAAATTATTTATTTATGTTTGCGTGGAACTCAATCTTTCTCGGTATCTATTCTGACAGACGTCATTATATGAGCCAATATTGATGGTAACAGGTTAAAATATCAGTCGGTTGGGCACTGTATTTTCGTGTTGATAGAATGTTCTAATCTTTCCAGACGAAAATTAGATGTAAAAATGCATGGATTTGTCATTTATCATGAAATCTAATTTTAAAAGTGTATGGGTGTTCAACTGATAGATTTTCAGAATGATGCAGTCTAACAGTTTGTAGCTTGTATACTCGAAATGCGTCCACCTTTATTTTATTGAGGTTTTGAATGATTAAATGTGAAAATCAGACGAACACAAAAAAAAGTTTAAGACAATTGCTCATTTTATGCATTATGTTAAATGTATCTTGTAGGTAGCGATGTTTAAGTAACAATTACCAAGAAATTTTTTTTAGAAATTAAAAGCCTATAATTTATGATAAAGATCAATATGGCTTTCATTTCAATCAATACTTTTCTATGTATCGGACGCATTATTTGTGACTTGTATAATGACATTATTTTACACCACGAATTATACGTTTACTTGAACTTCAGAAATGAATAGTCCCCGGAAGAAAAGGCAATCTGCATCGACTTACACAATTAAATTTACACACTTTTGAAACAGTTATGTTTGCTGTTATATTTGTATTTGATATATATGATATTATGAAGAAATCCTGTTGATTTAATACATTGATTACCATTTGATGCCTCTGTAAAAAAAGATCCGCTTTTATAGTAATCAATTAGTAATTCAAGGATTGTCTGTAGTGTAAACGCATAAAATTAGATAACTGCGTACTTGAACGGATGTTTGTAATATAACAATCATGTTGCTTTCATGCAATAAAATAATTTGTAGCTGCACCTTTAATGAGCAATATGCCTGGCAACAGTTTCAAACTATAAAACAAATTTGTCAAGTTAAATGTGCATGCCAATCTAAATCATTTTTCAACTTGTACAAATGTATACCATTTTTAAAAATAGATATATCAAGATTTTTCGAAATACTCTACATCTTTAGTTTATCAAAGATAAATTAACGCTCATTATTATCTATTAATCCAGTATCTTTTTAATAAGTGGTTATTTAATTATATATAACAATTTACAAAATGTCTAAGTAATCACTTATCGGTGAATTAATGGGCATATGAAATTACCTTAAGTGTTTATTTTAGTGTTTGATTAAAACTTCCATTGATATATTTTTCTGCTTTGAGTTAAAATTTTGCGTCGAATTATCTTGAATATAATACTTCTGATAAAGAGTTCATTAAAAATCGAATAGATCCGTAAAGGGCCTATTAAGATATGTCATAAAATTAAGCGAAAGAAGCAATACAACTTCAAAACACAGTCTGGAAATAAGGCGAAGAGTTATTAAAAAGATATTAAAAATACTGTTGATGCAATAGAAACAGAGTTTTATTAATATATTCTTCAATGTTTCATTTACTTTTCACTAGATATCAAATTAGAAAATTCTGTAAAATTCATAACAATAACGGTTTTTCTAGGGATTCTGATAAAAATGTCTTAACACTAACGGAAACAAGCTTTATAACTTCAAAACACCTGAGGATTTTACAAATAAATACACCTTTTGCAATAATTCAAATTAAAAAAGAGATGTTACGAAATTCACTGACAAGACCTTAGTAATTAGACTGAGACTTGGACTTAGTAATTAACCTATTCATTAAATTATTTAATCCCCACCCCTGATTTGCCTATCCCTTTGCCATTTTATTTTGTAGGCCTATTAATCAATCATTTACATTTATTTGTTTTCTTTGATTTCCTTGTCGGTTACTATTATTTCTTCTTATGTATCATTTTGGTGATAAGTCTGTCCATGCTCTGCCTTGCGTCTGTCCTATTTTTCTTTGGGGTCCTATTGGGTTCCTTGTCACTGGTTTTTGTTGCTGGGTCGTGTGGGGGTTGCGTTCATTGAACGCCACCTTTCCTGGTAGATAATTTTTATTATATATCATAAGTATATTTATGCAAATTATGAGGCGAACTGAAACAGATATAAGAAGTATACTAAAGATAACAAACGAAAAGTTTGCTAATTCGCAATGGTAAGGATATTCGTTTTAAGAAAAAAATAGTTGATAAATCATTATCTTTCAAAAATATGTGCGCATTACATATTTCATTGCAAAATAGATGGATAATGTTTGTTAAAACGGGTGCATCAGAAAGGATTTCCTTGTCATTAAGAGAAATTGCATTGATCTTTACATCATGAATATTTCATTCATATGCCAAAATAGATATAATTTGAACTAATTACCATATTTATTATTCATCTCTTCTTGACAGGATAACTCCAACTAATATATTTTTATTAAAAGTACAAAATTATTGCTTTTGATAGAGTAAACAAGTTATACATTAATACTCGTTAAGGTGAACTTTTTTTTTACAAAATTGTCATGATGTTTTCTTTTGTCTAGGAGGAACAAACATAGCCTTTATATTAAATAAATATAAAATGTCAAGATGTAAGTACAGTTCCTACTGTTAATGAATATATTTTTGGAAGTTCTTTTGTATCTTAGTTTAATAGTAATATTGTAGTCTGTGGCAGAATATCAATTAGATAATAAAATAATAAAATGCCCTTATGTTCTAGTTTCATTTCACTAAAAAATATTGTAAAGCCTAATTTTCGTGTTCCTTTAGGTCGAAATTGATATGTCACCTACGTCAAGCCTTATATTTGATTTATAGAAAACAGGCTTTTGCTTATACATGTACAAATATCAGTATCATTCTTGCAGAATTGAAGCAATTAGATTTTTTGTCTGATTTTATAGAACCTCAATATAAAATATAGTGGCACAACACATGTTTATGATATTGCCTTTATAATACATGTATATACGGATCTAAATCGTAATTAAAAAATGATTCACACCTTAAAATGCAATAATTATGGATTTTATTTAAGGTCAATGAATAGAAAGACAATTTCATGTATGATGGCTGATCAAAAAGGCCATTTGAAAGATTGAATTTTAAGTTCAACTGAATCGATTGATTTGAATTCAGATGTAAATAGCTGATAAGCAAACACATGTGTGTCAACTCTTCAACTCCCTTTCGCTTTTAATGAATTGCATGCTCTGTGTCAATAATTAAACTTTACAAAAAAGTCGTTTACTGTGATACTCAATTGCAAAGGCTAACGGGTTCGGATTTTTTGTGAACAACATTAAATTTAAAGACGGCCAGAAATGATAATACATTTTTTAATATTTTACTATTGAAGTCAACAATATATCATAATGATTTCAATATTTTCAATTTTGTGTTTAACATGGGAATAATAAGAATAACAATTTCGAATTGATTTTTATACTGAAATTTAATTTCGACAATTATGTTTTGTGTATGAAATGCTACTTATATATTTTTCACTGTTTAAGTTTACTTTGTATTTGCTACTCAAAATTAAAAAAACATGACAAGTTCTTGCTTAAATGACTATCTAGAAATATTGCTTGAATTTTAGCAAGAACTTCGACCAAAAGTAAATCTGAAGTGCTTTCTACCTCTACTTTTTACAACGGCTTCGACCTTATGCAGGATCATAATGCTTACCTGTCTATATTAGATTTCGCTTAACTGTTGATGTTACTTGTTATTGTAATACACAACCATTGTAACAATTACGTTTAGTTGAAAGGTTTCAGTAATAAATGTTGGAGGACTTAGATATACACTTGTTTACTTCTTTGATCAGGACTCTCAAAGAGTAATAATATCGAAAGATCTTCAGTTTAGTATACTAAATTTATATAAGTTATCAATATCCTCTTGTTACTTATAAGCCACTTGATGTTTACCAAGTGTTCATTACTGCAACTGATTGAGTTGTATTTACTTTCTTTCACTATTTCCTCTTTATCAAGCATTTGTTTCTACAAAAACAAATTAAGAAATGCGTTAATTTCTAGACTTTCAATTAGTTTATAATATATTGAGATTGCATGGTTATATTAAATCTCGGATTAAACCAAAACAAAAATTGTGTTGTATGCATTCCCTAAGGTTGCATGAGTCTTAACATGCATCATACAAACTTGACTTATACAGCGAAATTCGAACCAACGTGTGATATCTAATGAAATATTTAATTTTGGTCAAAAGCAGAGACATACTGTATGCTTGTCACACCTCGACTAGTCTTGTCCCACATCTGGTCTTTCAAGACAGGCCTACAGTAACCTCACATATTTGCTGATTTAAGCTTGTTTAATTTCTTCAATTGTCAATCGATTTTGTTGCGATCATGTTTTAATTTTTTTACATCCCTCATTCCAAGGATTTTAAAACTGAACGATTCCCATTTCAGGCTAGATTTCATATTTGATTTAACTATATTGTATATTCACATTTATAGCGATTATTATCATTTTTAGTTACAAGCCAAATCATTATTTGATGAAATATTGCAATAATATTACCACAAACAACGGCAAGTTATTAAATTGACAAAAAAAGTAAAAATACTATTTTCTAGTACATGATTCCGTCAGATACTAGCAAAATACGGATGTAATGTGTCATTTGATGTAGCGAAGAAATCTCAACCTAAGTAAATCATATAATGCTGATTGAGTTTAGGACCGATGTCTATTCTAATGAACATCCAGAGGTAGATTGTCCAGAAAGTGTTGTACTTTAGATTGCAGAGTTTACCAGTTCTGCCAGACTTAACGCATTTTCATTTATTCTTGATTGAACATCCTTTTTATTTACAAAAAAGGCGAATTAACGTCGTTTCGTCTGGGTCAATGTTATATATTATTCAATATTGTCGCAATAGATTATCGTATATGATCGGCCAATACTAAAGCTCTTTCAAATCACCTATCGGCATATTACATAAGCATACAAATGACCTTGTCCGTACAGATTAAATACGGATTTAATACAGATTTCTAATACAGATTAAAACTGCCGTTTTTGATACCAATGAATTTTGGGTTGGTACTTAAATACAGGTTTACCAATTAGATATAAGCTGTAAAAACGGTATCCTGTATAGTGTTTTACTAGAATAAAAAAAAAACAATCAAAAAAAAAAAAAAAAAAAAAAAAAAAAAAAAAAACTTTCTTCTTGAACCATACAAAACGATTGGTCGATTATCAACTTTTCTATGACTGTTAAACTGTGCAAAAAATCAAAATGTCTTGTTAATAAAAGAAGGGACAACATTTAATGTTAAAATGTTTTGAATAATTCATAACAAATATTAAAATAAAACATTAAATTTATTTAATTATTATAGTGAATTTATCTTTTAAAGATTTCGGTGACTTTTTTTTCTTTCATTTTTGTCATTGTTAAAGTTCAGGTTGATTACTTTTTATTAATGGCCGTCGTGTACCTATCATCATCCGATAAAGGATAAAAAATTGAAACAAGACAAATCCCCCAAGCAACATTGCATATTTACCAATAACTATTTATAGCCTTTATTTGTATTCATCTGTATTCTGATGTGTACTTGATACAAATTAACTACCTACAACAAAAACAAAATTTTATTAACAAGAAACTACCAATTAAGTATAATTGTCTTATCTCTTGGTATAGACTTTATGGTATCGTCAAGTAAGAGATATAAGCAAATTAGAAATAAAATTATGAAAAACTTTATTAACATTGTCTTTGACATGTGAAAGTATAGAGAGCAACTATAAAACTTAAAGTCTTCGTTTAACAAATGCAGCGGTAGATGCTCTTGTGGATTGTCTAGACATTACTGTACATAAGAATGCTGCTTTTCCAGTGATGAATGGTTTGAGGCTTGATCGACTATGGTTTAGTACATGAAAACAAATAGCCATCGTTTCGTCTAGCGCAATGTTATTTATTACAATTTAATAATGTCGCAATAGATTATCACATATTATTTTTAGCAACTACTGCAATTCTTTAAAACCATTTGTCGGCGGATTACATAAGCATGCAATATAATATAAAACTGCCAAATAATTTAAATGCTTTTTTTGTTGGCAGAGGTGTGTTAATTTGATACATGGTTTCATTGATATTTCTGTTTGTGGTAAAGTTTTGGAAAAAGATATACTTACTTTTCAAAACATCGGTACGTTTTTTTTTTATCATTTGAATTAATATTTCTTAATTAAGAATAATGTATTTGAACAAAAAAGATATAAAAGCATTTTTACTTATTCGATCTCCCTTAGAAATATAAAGTTTTATTTCTTATTTAGACTTATGGTCATAAATTGTACAAGAGCAAACCTTTGTTTTAAAGATTTTGGTATGTTTGGTATGACATGTTTTTCAACAAGATAGGTTAATTATTCGGTAAAAAGAAAAACAAAACTTTTTTCCTTTTTTTCTTTTTTTCACAAATATTATAAATTTCTTTTAACCGATCTTTATTAATAAAACTCATTCAAAAGGATATCTTAAATATAATCTTAAGTATAATTATGTACTAACGTATGATGATAATAATTATAATTTTCTTGACTACTTTACTCATAACAAAGATAACTGATGAAACACAAACGATTAAAACTGGCTTAAAAGGTTTGACTGAAATTCATAAAACAAAAGACCTCTTTATTGTACTATTTTCACGTTTAACGTTACTTGATCACCTCATTACCATTTTAATATCTTTAGATCCACTATTTATATATTACAACCTGGAAAATTGGTGATAACTCGGAAGCGATTCAAATAACCATGTTATATGAAAATTGCAGATTCGGTCTGATTAAGTTTGTTCATGGGAGGTAATGTCAAAGTGCAACATCTGTCACAACAAACATGCTAAAATATAAAAAAATGAACACTGGAGTACACACACCTAAATATGTTGCCTGTACGAACTCACGCCATAAGACTCTACATAGTATCTTCTTAAACGAATGTTAACGGAAAATATAAAGCAATAAAATTTAAAAGAAATGTAAACACGTGGGACAATACTTATAAATAATTACTTCCACAGGTTTTACTTTGAAAATTATAAAGATAAAGTATTGCAAATTTCCGAAAAGGCCGATTTCCAAAAGCCGTTTCTAGAGGGCGTGAGGGTTGTTGCACGTATTCATTATCCCTCATGTACAGACTCAGTTAAACCGAGTCTGCAATTCTCTTGTAATTTTGTTGTGATTAATGCTTCAAAGAGATCACTTTGTTTCCAGATTTTTATACTTCACAACAGCAGGTGTCAAGTGCTGTGTGGTAGCTGTAAAAAGTTGCCCCGTACTTCACTTCAGTGTTGTTATATTTCTCTGGTCCTGCGGGGTAATTGATGCCAGCACTATTAAGTGTTGAGAACTGAGTACCGCTCAAGCCGGTGCTAGGGGCCGTGAGGGATGTTGCACGTATTCATTATCCCTCATGTACAGACTCAATCAAAACGAGTCTGCAATTCTCTTGTAATTTTGTTGTGATTAATGCGTCCGAGGTCTCACTTTGTTTCCAGATGTTGTGTTAATATATTACGTGCCTTAAGGTCAGTATTTTGTATTCTTGTAACCATGCGTTTCTCATTCTAATTCAAGACTTATTTGCACTCGAAAATTAATAATTGACATTTTTGCGTAGCATTTTTGACATCCGGGAACTTTCTGCTACAAATATTGTAGAAAAGTATCTGAGTATCTCTTGCTAATTAAACTACTTTGCACCTGCAAGGCAATCAGTTTAGTCTGAATAATTTGCACCTGTTAAAATTAAGATGAAGCATCAACATGATGGATGTGTACAAATTTGTTGGCAAGAGTTGAGATTGCACCTTGATGACATTTTACTTTCATTACATCTAATCTCTCAAATCCTTTATTCGCATTTAAGGAAATGCTTTATGTTAATTAATATAATCCGTTTATGAACACATTTAGGTGGTAGATGTTTATCTCTGTTCATATTCGCAATGTCTTTGTAATAATAGCTACTATCAATAGTAAGGTTTTATGATTTGCGGTTTTCTCAATTACATGAGAATGATATGTTATGATAGATGTATTGTAAAGGAGTACCGTTATTACTGGTATTTAATAATTAACGTTACATTCCTAACAACAAGACTGGCCCTTTTTATACAGACTGATTTGAAGTTAGATACATTAGATTTCAAGCAACAATTGTAGAAATAGTCGACATTTCCCGTTTTAAAAGTCAAAAGTAATTGAATACTAGTTTCCTTTGCCCTAATCTTAAAATTACTAGTATTAGACGCAATAATTCTCAAATTTGAAATTGATAAATGATGAGAAGTACAGCTGTCATCAACAGGTTACATTACTTAATCATAAAATCAATAAAATATTACATACATTTGTTGAAAGTTTTCAAATATTTGATATTTAAGTACCCGAGTTTAAATGATGTTTTATAGCTGTACGTAAAATAGTACACTTTGTTAAGATGTTCATTTAAAAACCATTAAATAAAGCATTCATTCGTAAGTATGTATGCTAGAATAAAAGCATATTTTGTTACAGAAACCATTATCATATACTTCATTATTTTGGATGTGAAAGGAATATATTATCTGTTGAGGCAATACAGATACAAAAAAGAAAATAATAATAAAATTAATAAATAATAAAAAATGGAGAGCAACGAGATGATGAAACTTGAATGACTTTTCTTTTTATGTTTTGATCCTTTTTGGTTTTTAATATACCATGGTTTGAAATAAGGGCACATTCACTTTTGATTTGCCTTTGTTCCCAAAATACCATGCACATATATTAAACAATTGAATTCCTTAACATATTCTTACATTTGTTTCATTAATTTGTAATGCTTACATGCATCGTAGATGAACCTGTTTGTGAGGCCGTGGTCATGCTTCTAAAGCTCTAAAGCAAATGTATTGCTGTGAGAAATATTACTATTATATTAGAATATATTGCGCCGGATAATTTGTTAAACAGAGAGTTTTAGAACAAGGATGATTTTGATGTCTAGATTGCCATGACGCATACGATTGAAATATCTATCAAGTACCAATGACGATGTTAATTGGAATTTCCGAAACCATCCTATAGCAGGTTATTTGTAATGATATTGTTATCTTAAATCAAGACTAACAATCCTTTTCAGAAGAAATATGTTACTCCTAGTCTAAAAAGAAAAACAAATTTGATTTCCCTTTTTCATGAAGATATACTTTAAATTTTACTTAAAAGCGACTTGTTCACAAAATATAAAGCATATTCATATTAGTTGATATATTTATTCATGCCCTCTGTCTATTTGATTTTGGATAACATACTTGCATAAGGTAACAAAATGAAAAAAAAATCTGATTAGTTTAGAACAAATGTGAGGCAATTAGAAATCATAAATTTGAGGTCATGGTAATTTCTAATATTTGCACGCATTTTAAATGAATGATCAAATGTATATACCAAAAAGAGTAATTTCAAATAGGCTCGTTCTGTTCTTATTCTTTGATTAATTTACAATAATCTAACAAATATTTCAACGTTCTTTTGAACAAAATTGGTATTGTATGACGCAAAACTTTTTATGTTTTTATTTTTGTTAATATAAATTGCTAAAGAATATGAATAATACATTTTGTGATTTCATCATAACTGATTTTTATCTGAGTCATTTTAAAGGAACGAAGACAAAATTTCTCACATAAGGTTTAAATTGCAATGGATCATGAAGTACGAATAGCATTTCAAGTAACACAAGCGCAGACTCTCATTTATTGTATATTTTGCTGCATCAATCCATTCAGCATGTGATAAGTTAATGTAATGTTTATCGTACACTTAGTTAATTATTTAATTGAATAAAACTTTTTAGAACTTCACCAATGGAATGTTAATTACATGAGTACTAAGCGAATTTGCTTTGTCTACAGTTATATCACTTCCAGATATTATCTTCATATGGTCGTTATTTCGTTTACTGCTTTAAATATATCTTTATAATTAGGCGCAGGTCTCCATAAATTTATATTTATTTCCTTTGTGTTTGAAACGGTAACACAATTAACAGTTTGTAGTGCAGTTCAATGGCTTTATGGATATTATTCTAATTGTCATGAATTAATATCGTTAGAATTCACCTAATGTGATTAGATATACTACCATTAGGTACTACAATTAGGAGTTATAGCAGTATTGACAGATGAAAGTGATGAACATCATAAAACACTTGCTTAAAAGTAAGATTATTGTTACATTTAAAAGATATCATAATACAATTGCTCTTTGGTCAATATGTATTTGTTAATGAAATTGTATGAAACACAAGTCTCGAATTTTCAAAGAGTATGGAGAGATATTGTATTTACCCTGGTCGGCGTCGTATTAAGTTAGTATCTACAATACTACTAAAGGGAATGTGTTGACACTTCACAACCTCTTTTGATAGCATATTAATAGGAAGTATATGTCAGAGGCCCGTAACTTTTCACATTCATTCAACAAAATAATTGCCCTTTTGGATCTTAGACATGTCTATATTATCCAGGCTTTTGTTTTATAGTCAAACACCGATAATAGTTGAGCTGGCTGTTCACTGACGGCTCTTGTACTTCTTATATAACATGCATTATGTCCATATCTAAAATAAGTATATTGGCACCTTCTAAACATCTAGACAGGAGACAAGAAAACTTTAAGTAAAATAGGTCTATGTACACCGATATACTTTGAATAGTATATGTCAGTTTGACAAATCTAATATGGAAAAGGAGATCGTGGTAAAGTTTTCTGATAAATAAAGAAGCTATCACTTTATTAATAAATTTCACTCTTAAGATATAATATTTTGTTGCTCTAATTTGTTCATGTGTGTAAAGCTGCAACTATGCTTCGTGTTACATGAACACAACTCAACAAGTATTTCAGTTTTATTGCGATATACTTTCACATTTAAACCTTAAACCCCTTTCAAATTATGTGTTGAGAAGATATTGTGAACATATGTTCACGGGAATCTTTTAGTTTTTATCATTAGCTTCTTCATCAGTTCAACAATATTTTTAACTTTCAAATTTCAATACTACTCTGCGTTGATATCACTTTTGCATGTAGCATGCTACATAAACATGTGTTGAAGTATACTTATCCAAAAATATTGTTTGTTAAATTGTAATTGGATTATTTACTTTTTCACTAATTCCTTTCATTATTAAAGTGGGAACCTTAATGTTTTATATGGTTCTCTTACTATTTGAAATGGATATATTGAAAACACCCAAGAGTGTTTATGTGTTAAATGAATGTGTCAAACACTTTAATTTCTACAACTATAACTTTACAGAGACCCCTCAAAATGAATGCAATGTCTAACATTTTTTCTAAAAATATATTCATTTTGTATACCATTGCTTTCTTTCTTATAGTGACAGAATCAGTAATCTAATCCAAATCATACGGCAGTATTTTTTCGAAATTAATTTGTTAAAACGAATTTATTAGGGTAAGTTCTCCTTTAATAAGTTTACTATAAAATATCCAATGCGCTATATATATAAATACTCAGGTACTTTTATATCACGCTTGCAGGCCAATCAGCTGTTTCATGATAATGAATGAGAGAACAAAGTGCAATTATTACTAACTATACATACATGACTGTGTATTGTTGCGCATAAAACATATCTGATTACTCATTCAGCTTTCTATTCCGGTACTTTATTACATAGTATAGAATGATTAGTGCAATAAGTGTAAAACTACAATATTTCAGTTATCAATAACAATATTTATCATTTACAAAATATTCTACTACAAGTGCTTTATAGCCTTTATTGCGCCTACAAGATTACTCTAATATCCTCAATCAAATGTTGTCATTCATAAGGTAAAGAAACTCATTTTTTCAAATATGTTCCCTTTATCTGTTCGAGGTTTACTAACATAAATATCTTAAAAGAGAACCAAACCGAAACACGTTATTGTTTAAAGATTATTGAGCGCAGGGAATATATCATAAAAATATTGCTACGTGAAATGGTCCTTTAATAGCCTGGCGATTATATGTAAGACGTATGTATCAAGTAAATTACTTGCAATACACTCTTAGATTAATGAGTGAAAACAGGCGTTAATTCATACGATTTTGGAACCCAGAAGTATTTGCATTAAATATTTCTTTAGAATTTCTTACATTGAACAGACAAACAAAGTTTATATTCTATTATTTTGATATTTATGCAAGGAATCAAGCTACTTTTACTTATTTTTCTTCATAATTCTTTGAGAGTATGCACAAAATGCTACCTCAATTATATAAGTTTTAAAGTCATATAATATTTTTACGATATATGCCCAAACGTTTAAATTGTCAGGAAACAAAAAAGTATATGCCTATGATAAGTGTAAGTCAAATATATCATTTTTAGTGTTCTTAACAACTCAATATTTTATCGTAAAACAATTTTGTAAAAATATTCTTAGGTCCTATCCTCTAGATGAAAGAAGAAACCTATATATTCTGCAACGTAATGTAAGTATGTGATAACGAAAGTGCCTGGTGGTGATACGGTATAAAAAAAGTGCAAAAATTGCTTGAAACAAAGTCACTTTAATAATGTTTTTAGTTTTTCCACTCGTGACAAAATAGTTTGGTTAAAGAAACATCTTGTTTCTATTTGTGATCACACAAGACATATGCTCAGAATTAAACTGAATATCGATATCAAATGCATTCTATTCTAAGGCCAGTTTGAGAGAGTAAAAAGGGCTGCAACGCTTTTAATTTTGAGTCATATATCGTAATATACGAGTAAATGATTATTCTGAACTGAGATTAGGGAAAAATCTGGAAATTTAAACGCAAGTTATTGGTTCATACCAGCATTGGATAGTGCACAAACCTCTGATTTTCCATTTTTCTTTAAGCGTCGTCTTGTAATAAAACAAACAGGAAAACAATCAAAAACAAACACAAACAAACTGAGGGGATTAAAACAAACTGATTAAAAAATAAAGAAAAGGAAATGAATATAGTTTATGCAACAAAAACAAGTGGTCTGAAATGTTTGCAATTCCGTTAATAGCGCTGCATGTTATCTAAATATCTTTTGAACTTCACTTATAATATTATGCACATAATCGGAAATCGTTTCGAAAAATATACTTGTTAAACTCATGTTGTATATTAAATAGGTAGGAGTGAAACATTTTATTGCAAGGTAATTATTGTATTCTTATGTTTTTGCAACACGAGTTCTCTTTACCAATTTCAACACTTATAGGCTAGAAATCCAATAAACATAATAATTGGGTAATAAAATTGAACATATAATCATTTTGTTCTATTATCGCTTTAAACGTTTTACACGAACGAATACTTAAAATGTTATGATATGAAGTTGAGTGGGCTTAATGATCGTAAATCAAGTACCAATCTTATAACGAATGTAAATATTGTCGTCCTCTTAACATAAAAATTATTTATGTAAGAGTTAAGAAATGTTAACGTTTAATTTAAATATATGCTTGTACATACAATGCGATCGTTAAACTTATACCAAGAAATTTTAATTTATAACGGTTGAAAATTAAAAATTAAACTCAATAAGCTTATAGCTTCCAACACGTTTTTTGAAGAAAATTACTATCTTTAATTTATATTTTTTCTGATTTATTTCCGTATTTATGATTAATTAAATTCATTTATATTTGATTTAAATTCGGTCGGCAATATGTGTTTCAAATAGCCTGTTCGACTGTTACTAGGTTTGAACGACTTTATAAAAACTTTGGTGTGTGTCGTGTCATTAAATGAGAAAAAAAAAAGTTTAATTACAAAACACTTTCAGTGATCTTCCTTTTAGTGCAAGATGTAATGTTTAATGTTGGCATGTTACACAGATAATACTGCGCAGTTTTCAAATACTCCTACATATTTCTCGATAAATGGGATAAAGTCTGATTAGAAAATCGTGAATCATCCCACGCATGATTTTCCGATTGGAATTCATAAACTTATGTTCATGAATTAAAATATCTATAATTATAGAAAGTAGCATTTTACATGCATACTAATTATGTTAGAATGTAATAGAAAAAATAAGAATCCCTTCTCAGAGGTTATGAAGCCTGCATATCTCTGATAAGACGCCAAAAGACAAATTTAAAAAGCACATATCCTAAGGGTGATTCAACAATAATAAAGTGAGGAATACTGGAACCAACTAACAAAAAAATAGCCGAAAGGAAGAACTAAATTACCACAAGCACAACAATAATGTCGTGCTGAACGATCTTTATGGATCGGAAATATAACATCTCTGATTGAATGTACTGGAATGCGACTTTTTACAGCCTCCACATAGCACAAATGATGTGGCGATAAAATAGAGAAAAAAAAGAATCCCTAAAGAAAGCCCAACACGTCAAAAATAAAAATGTTGCAGGCTAGGTTCGATTGAGTCTGTTAATGGACGGTACTGTCAAGTGCAAACGACCGCCCTCTTTCTTTTCCGAATAACGAATAATTGAACTTTGATTGCAACATAACTATGCAGGGTCACGTTGACACCAACTTCTTGCTTTTCTTGCGTCTAAAGTTATTGCAATGTTTCAGTCAACAAAGGAATTTGAATATTCCAGACAGTTTATTTCTATTTAACCAACTTATACGTACCAAAACATAAGGAGCGTGGGATTAAATTCAAGAATATTAAATTTACGATCTCGGACAATTTAAAAGACAACACAAACAATACGAGACCGTTTTCTGAGACGTTAGAAATGTTTATCGGTTTTTTTTTGCAACTTGTCTTTGATACGCAAGCTTCATAGTCTCATAGTGTTCATTTTTTAAAGTTCCATTTCATTTACTTCTGCTTATTTGTTTTCTCGTATAGGTCATACTCATTCCTTTACTTTGGGACCATACGACGCTTTTCATCGAATGGCTCCAATGTGTCATGTGTTTTTTTTGTATATTATAACTTAATACACGAGGTGCCCGATAAGAAAACAACGCATTTGTATAACTGAAATATACCCGAAAATCATAACAAAGTTAAAACGATTATACCACAAAAATACACAAAATATTATGTAGTTTGAAATTATCCTTTGAATTAAAGAAATAACAAAACTTTTCATCTTCAAAGATTACGTAAGTGCCTATGTTTGTTTTTGTTGTTATTTTTGGAGGGGGGGGGGGGAGATATGGAGGGGTACGACAAACTAACACTGAAAAGGTCATAAAAATACACGATACATCATTCTTTCTTGAATTCAGATGTCAGTCACATTAAACATAACTAGATCAGTATTTACCGTTTACTTGAAATTATTATTACCTTTTCTTATGAATTGTACCATCTGGAGGCCAGTGGAGCGGAAGGCCAGCGACTTTGAACTAAAACAATTCCCGCCACGCGACTGCTCTTACTCTACTTTATAGATAAAAGCTAGATCAGTAGTGATGTAACAATATAATGTAAACATAACAAGAAATATTTCACCACATAAAATTGATAAAAAGCGATGCAAAATGTGTGGGGTATTTTCTAGGCCAAAATATACCGGCAAGTACTAGCATGACACTGGCAAAAAACTAAGTCATAAATGTAGTGGCTTACAAAATCCTATGATTGTACAAATATGACACATCCATCCTAGAAAAAAGAGCATCGAAACACGAGTCTATCTGATTTGAACGAGGGGTTGTAGCACCCCAGAAGGAATCAAATTGCCGAGCTTTTTGATGTTCATGATAAATAAGATTTTCTTTTTTTTTTTTTTGCATTCATTTATAAATCATGTTATCACAGGGGACCCTACCTCCTATATGAAGTGATAGGAATTTTAAACGTATTCATATATCATTTTGCCTTGCTACATGTAATTGACTTACCTTGTATCAGCAATGCACTCAATTTTCGTGCACCTGTTGAATAGATAATGATACATCAACTTCTGCGGTGTTTCAATCACGAATATGAAATAATGTTTGGTAAGAATGATGAATACACACCTTGATGGCAATTTACTTTTATTACATCTAATCTTTTACATCCTATATTATTATAATGATTCCTGTTTTGAAAAATTCTTCTTTTCAGTGAGAAATATCTCCCTCGCAGGTGTTTATATCTACTACTCATAATTGCTTTTTGTATAGAATGGCAGTATCATTACTGGGTAATTAAAAGTAGTCTAGAAAATGACTTATTACATTTTCATTATTTTTATAATTGTAATGGAAACAACACATTATTAGTACTTTTACTATCACCATAAGTGGAATTGTAGTAGTAGTAGCAGCAGCAGCAGTATCAGTGGCAGTAATATTAGAAGTAGCATTAGAAGTACCATTAGAAGTAACAACAGCAAGTAGCAGTAGAAGCATTTAGCAATAGCAGAAAAAGTAGCAACAGCAGGCGAATCAGAAGCAGTAGTAAAATATAATACCAATCATCTTGTGATTTAGTGTATGTATTATTTCCGACATCAAATACATATCTTCGCCGTATAACATCAATATATGACTTACATTCGGTTAAATACCGACTTCAGTACATATTGTTTATCGTTAAGTACACACATCATATATCAATATTTCTTTTGTTTTTGAAACGGTTACACGATTTTCATATTGTAGTTCAGTGCAATGGCTTTATTATTGATGACTATTATAATTGTAATAGAATAATAGATTGATGTAAAGTTAATCCAGTAACAAATAGACCTCCATTAGACATCACTATTAAAATTACCAGACTCCATCAATATGGACCTATGCCACAACGTCATTGATGCAGACTTTATTATTAATTGCTTTATTTTCAGATTTATTGTTACAACATAGATCATGGTTGGTTTTAAAAAAACTTTTATATAGTTTTCAACACATTTGTTTCTACTTCTTTTTCTTTTGTTTTGTTTAAATGTTAAGTACCACCTTTAGGCACTGTAAATGCCATTTGTTGACATTTCAGTTTTTCTGGTGTAAGAAATCTATTAGCATTATTCCAGATAGGAGCAGGCACCCAAGTAAAACCATCAACCATCCGTAAGCTAGTCTAGAAGTTCCATACAAGAAGGAAGCACAAGTCCCTGACGGAGTTATGTTTTTATTTTATTATCATATGATCGTCTACGAAATATTTTCTTGGTGAAATTATACTGCGAATGAAACGCAATCAGATACATTTTTATAAAGTTGAATGTTAAATGTGTGTTTTTATTTTTATTCTCTTAAATTTAGTTTGATAATTTTTGATTTAATATTAAACATGATTTACTATTTAGAAAGCTTACTTGTTTTGAGTTAATTCAAATTATTGTCAAAGAAAAGAACAATTTATTTGCAGAAAAACCTAATTTCCGTACCTCTCTAGTGTGTCTATGCTCTTAATATACGTTGTCAAACACATTCTTTCAGGATTATAACTTTATAGGAATCAATAGAATTGACAATTACACGCAATGTCTACCACATTTCCCGTAGGAATCCGTTTTAATTTGAATTGATATAATGTTGTGACAATATCAGGCGTTTAGCCATGTCTTAATCATATGAAAATCACTTATGTAATGTTTTATTCAAATTTATATAATTTTGTTCCTGAAACAAATATGTAAAATGTGATGCTATCATCATAATAGCAAAAAAATCATAGTTTTCGAAAAGTATGCAAACACTCGAAATATGACGGTTAAACTTAGCTTTGAGAGGAAATAATTTCTTCATGAATATAATATGGAATAATAATGTGAATATCTAGGTATATTTGTCACGGAAACATGCCTTTTAAGTTAGTTTATCAGTTCAAAAGGTAGTTGAACTTCAAGAACTCAGATATTAAAATTCCCAACAAAACATAACATCAAAGTCGTTCCCAATTTTCTACTACTTTCCAATCAAATGAACTAATTTGACTGGTTCCAAAATACAAAAATGGATCTAAAGTTTCATTTTAGATACTTGTTTGATCTAGAGAATAGACCAAAAGCTGAATAGGCGTTGTACTGAAAATGAATATTAAGTTATGGTTATGATTGTTTTCATCGCATGTTACTCTGCAGATTTCTAAATGATCTCTTTAAATAAATGTGAATAAAATAAAAATAAAAATTGGTTTTAAAACATGTATTTTCATGAAAGTAGTCTGTTTTAATACAGTTTATTGCAAAGTGACTTAATTGTTTTTATTTACCTGAACTACTATTTAAATCTATTGAATAATGATATATTTGAATGTATCGTTTTTAGTTTTCAAATGCTCGAATTCTTTTCTGTTTTTCAATGCTTAATTATTTATTATTACTCATTATGTCATGTATATAATTGAAACTCGGGTTGGAAATCGAACTATCAAACTCATATTGCAATACAGCCAAGAGTTATAGGCAATTAAACTAAGTAGTATCGGTTTGATTTATTTAAACAATATCTTCTTATAGTTAACAACTACGTTCTACTAAGACGCGAATAAAGATTAACGTATTATTCAAGTTTTTTTCCTATAATAATTGTGCAGACTTCATTGTAAGTTTTGATATATTAATGGAAATGGCTTAAGAGTAAGCAAATAATATACATTGTAAACATGCTACAGTACGCTCACCGCGGGTTTTGCTTTTTCCGCGATACCACCGCGGACGATTTTTTTTTATCGCGGACAAACGCGGGGGTTCGTCCGCGATGAAAGCTTAATTTCCCCTGCGATCGCCGGTGTTCAGTTGTTTCCACCGCGGACAAAATTCTGACGACCGTTCTTCATTCGTCGATAAGATCAGTCATCCGTTTCCCGCGGGGGAACGCCATGGTCAGTTGGTCTGTATAAATTAACCTCCAAAAATAATAGACGTTTTATCATTTTTAACGTCATCTTTTTTACACAATGACTTGAAAATTGACCACAATCGTCTCTTTAAATGTTATTATACGTTAAATTTTTTGAACGGAATTTGAAATAAAAATAATTACAGCTGTACCTGTTTTTGTTGTTGTTTTTAATATTTTTGTTATAAACGTCCACAAAACTATTCGTACACATACCAATATTTTTACAACTGAAATCGTCATTTATCACTGTCATCTTTACTTTTTCATTCCTTGTGGTTCTCAAAGTATTATTGCTGTTAAACTATATGGGAGCCATAAATATGATACTTAGTAAAAAAGGACATTTGTGCTGATTTCTTAATGATGACTGACGCTACAGTACAATGCCTTACAATCATGCAGAGATGTTCATAAAGAACTTATGACTTATGGTTATAACTTATCATTGACAACCACACGGAAAGTTATCAAATCCCTAGGTTATACGGCATCTAGGCCGAGATACGGACAGATGGTGCGAGATGTAAATAAAGAGAAACAATTTACAGTAACAAACAATACATATAATACCATAAAGAAAGCACATGTGGTGCGACTTTCACACGTCTAAAATACATCTTTGTTTGAACAGACAACGAAAAGCTTGTTTATTATTCCAGCGCTCTTGATGTATGCTTATTATATATAATAAGCACCAAACGCGTTAAAAACAAATTCCTCACCCATTAAAAAAATAATAATTAGGCTGCCTTTTACAAATTATAAACTTATATATTACATTATTATCCTCGGAATTAATTTCAATGAAAACTTAATATAATAAAAACAAGAAAGCAAAGACAATATTACGTTCAATTGTATGTATTTAAAACTACATGTTGTCTACAAATACTATTATTCTTATGAACAATAATATCTTAAGATAAGAATAAAATGAAATATTTTTAACTTGAAAATCGGTCGATGGAAGTTCTTAGAAAATAACTGCCACGTGCTTGTTTGCCTTATATACATGTATGTACATGCATACTGTTCATAATAAAATAACAAAAAGTATAACGTCAAGTTAAACAAAATTCTGCAACAAAAATCTATAAAAAATAAAAAATAACAAACAAACAAACAAACTACTAAAACAAAAATGAAAATAAACTTCAACAGTTGATACAAACTTCAAAAGATATACATTACGCTCACACCTGTAAGTAATTAGATAAATCAAGAATATCATTTAATGTATATTTTGGTGAAATAAACGCTTTCTTTTAATGTTCCAAATAAAAGATAAAACTTTATGATCAACATGCAAAAACACAGAAACAGTAAAACGCATCTGACAATTATTGAAAGAGACGTCCTGGAATATTGCCTGAATAAATTGTTGAGGGTTACGTTTTCAAAGTTTTTAAATAAGAAACAAAAGCTGGCATATAAATTGTTGTTGTTATCTTTTTCATAAATGTCATATGCCGAATTTTTCATTATTTGACTTCAAGTTTCTCACTACCATGAAGTTGCGACGACAATGATTAATCTTGATGTCGAATACATATTATACTTTACCCAACACAATAACAAGAAGAAGAACAAGAAATACACTGCATTTGTACATGTACTTTTATTACAACAAAAAAGAAAACAAACAAATTTTACATATACTGTAGTTATATGTACAGCACATGTTACAGTACGTAAGTATACTGATGTTTAAATACAGTAATTAATTTTTAAAATTTAAGGTTTCCACCGCGTTGACCGGTGTTTGACCGCCGCGTTCCTCCGCAATTTACCGCTGCGTTCCGCGGGGGAAACGGTTTCAGCCGCCGATTTATGTCCGCGGTGGTGACAATTTTCTGTCCATGTAGCTTAAGATAGGAACCAACCACACAATGAATATCAATGTTTCCTTTTCTATTCATTTAATATGTTAAAGTTAAAAAACTTAAACTTAATATTTATATGAATAATGCACTTGGTTTGCTATCGTTTCTATGTGTACATGTAATATGTAAATCAAATGATCATTAACTTTATTTTTTGAAAAGTGTGTGATACTTTACGCTTGCTGTGAAATCAAATAGAAAATATAAAGGTAGCTTAAAGTGAGACCATTTTTTAATGTTGGTACAGATGTATAACTAATAGATTATATAACCGTGAGACGATACGTGTTTGTTCATATGTCTCGTTTATCAAGAAATAATGAGGGTATGAATATAGGTATAACAAGTTACTTACTGCTTATCCATGGTCACTTCACGTTCTACAAAATTTTATATATCATAGAAAATGAATCTTATTTCAATTGATTATTATTCAGATAGAAAGTCAATCATATGGTCTTATTCACTCTATAAAACGCCATCATTGTAATGATAAATGATAAATATTCGTCTGAACTAGGTTAGTGCGCAAATTCAAGGACAGACATGTCTAGTGCCGATAAAATCGTTGTTTAAACACGATCACTAAGTAGAAAGCTATCCACAGAAACAAATAATAAGCGGTACTTTTTTTGGGAATTTTGAATCTAACATGGCATATTAGTTTTTTTATGAAAAGCCTGCATAAAATCTTAGTAAAAATGAATATTCTATTTTCAAGGTTCTTTACTCAATAAGGAATTGAAACACTGCTATTCTGAACAGAAAAAATAATATAATATGTTGATTTGCTCATGCAATATGATTTAATAGAAGAGTGCACGATATTTGAGGGGTATCAAGGGAGCTGGATACACTATATTTAAACATACAAAAATGTTCATACAAAACAGTATGCATGATCAAATCCATTCAAGTGTCAAACAAAGGACTGTAACATGAACGTGAGGGAATTTAGATTTAACATATATGAAACATTATCTAGTGAAAGAAAAGGTTATTTGAGCAATGCTTTGTGCAACTTATGATGTTTGAAATGTAATTTCATATTTAACTAACTCTCTTTTTCTACCCAAAAAGGTCAATGCAAAGGGAAGAAAGTTAATCATTATTATTTATCTCAGTCAATTTGTATACATTAAGTCTTATTATTACCCCTCACCTTTTTCGTAATGCTAATTTCCCATAGGCTTCTGGGAGTTATTTTTACTGTTAATGCAAGTGTACCACGTGACTAAGAATTTTGTACGGTTACATAGGTAACAGTATTTTTGAACAGTATAAAATCTGGTCACGTGGTCTATTTTCTAAATAAAATGAAATAAAATGGCCGCCATTTTTTTCTCGATTCATTCTTATTTTCGACGTTAAACCCCGATAGGACATCAATTTCTTCTCTGGAGTAACTATGACACTCATAAAATTTAGTTGTTCGCACCCTGGTGTGCCTTTCGCGTATAAAATATCTTTTTGTTGAATAGTCAAAAAGTGAACATCCGTTTTCAACGGAAGTAATTGCAATGTAAATAATTATGTGTCAAACTGGAACATGCATGCAACAAAGGATTATTTAACAATTTTAATCAGTGAAACGTTACAGATATGGTGGACACACATAGGATATCATCGTTATTTTGTCAAAAACCATGCTAAGAATATTCTGGAAACAGAAGGATCGGATTTCACAGATCATAACCGTGTAAATGGGTTAGTGTTTTGTTTTCTAAATAAAACCTATCTTATTGTATGTTTATGATTTGTAGATATCATCATTTGCTTAAAGAATAAAAGAAAACTTCTCAAGTAGGCCTAAAGTACACTTAAAACGTAAAGGGTAAGGACAGTTTAGTTATTGTTACTCTTGGTTTATTTTTGTTACAGTTAGATTTAGTTGACCATTTCAGATCATCACAGTATTTTTGTTCGGGGTAATAAAATAAATAACACATGGGTTTGTGAGTAACAGTAAAAATATCATCCCTCGTAAAAATAATGTTACCCTCGGCTACGCCTCGGGTAACAGTATTTTCCTCGGGATGATATTTTTACTGTTACCAACAAACCCATGGGTTATTTATATACTACCATCTCAGGACATTGCGTAAATATTAAATGTGAAAATATAAATATTCATACGACAGTTAGCTCACGTATGTTTTGCACAAACTTATTTCAACAAAAAAATTTGAAATGTTTACTTATTTATGGTACAAATAATAGAAAAAGAGAGAAAAACAAACTTCTTTATGACAATATTTCATTGCGTATGCGTGCCACAACTTTGTATGTCATAATGAAGGAAATGCAATTTGACAGCTAGAGTGCGTGTGGGTTTTCTCTAATGCGAATGATATGGCATGTATTAACTTTGATTTAAGTAGAGTATTTTCAATATATCAAGCACGTATTGCAGTGTGAACAGATTTTTCCTTGACAAATGATAAATTTATTGGAAAATAAAGTATATAAATTCAACAAATAATACATCATGGAAGGGGTTATTCCTATGTTTTCTTCATCAGGCTTTCAGCGTAGGCATTTAATTATGTATCACACAAAATTATTTACTGTCCATGTTGTATATTTTAAAATATCTTAATCGACAAGACTTTATATTAAATTCAAAATGTTACCATTTTCTACATGCTGAAATATGCTTAAGCCGCAGCTAGGAGGCATGGACGGTAACTTGCACTTTCCATTACCATTCATGATCATGCTCAGTCACACCAAGCCTGTATCATATTCAATTTTGTCGTTTTGGGGCGTACTTTTTAAAATCATAGTAATATACCAACACTGTTTAAATTGGTACGCATATCACAGAGCCCTCACATTTAATTAGAACATAATATCGAATATATCAAATGAATATGACTGGTAATAAGGTCTTTCTTCTTCACTATCAAAATAGTATTAACGCTTATCAGGTTCCATACATGCTTGAAATGGGAGCCAGTATACAATTGTTAAAGTTTTTACAGTACTTTCTCAAACACTCAAATAAAATTATTGCAATTATAATGGACTTTCAGTCGTGGCCAAAATATGAAGACGTAAAGACGGATACATTACCTGATTTATTAAATTACCTATTATTGATTTAGAACATATATATAAACTATAACATTATATACTGAGTGAGCACTTACAAACTTATTATTAACATATTGTGCTTTGGTATTGAACGAAACTGACATTTTGAATGTTACAAGTAACCAGCTGAGTTTAAATCGTAGAGGTAAACTTCAGGCTTAAAATGCGTCAATTTCTTTTTCTCGGAAAAAAGTGCATTTTCCATCAAATATTTGATTTGATTGAAGGTTCGGTTATCAATATATAGTAATACATGAGAAAGTTAGAAGAAAACAAAATATCATTCAATTATTTTTTGTTCTATGCATGTACATCAATAATGTATCAGTCTGTGTATTGAAATTGTATTTCGAAACAGTTACTTAAGCAAGGACAGATCTTATAACTACAATAACAAATACACATACCAAGTCAAAAGGTTTACCTTTCTTTACTGAATGAATAAAATGTTTCAAATATATTATGAGTTTATGATATTACATGACCAGGCTGAAACAGCCAGATTATTCAGTTGGAGTTGATGCACTGAAACCAGAGAAGTAATTTATCCTTAAATGCTACAGTACTGTGAAATCTCCTTTCTATGTGTTTATAAAGAAAATTTAAGTGAATTATCTTGATGACCGTTTTATTGTGTCTTATATTAATATCTGTCTAAACGAAAAGTACCAATGGATTTTAATTGTAAAAGAACACAGCGGTATAACTTTTCCTAGTATTTGTTATTATTAAAACAACCATTGTGGTGAATATTTGAGGGCAAGGGAATGGGAAAAACAGCAAGAACAACATCAAATGGCACGATTCTATAATTGATGTCAACATGTTACAGCAAATTCAAAGATTCCTCTCACCAATATTCATTAATTCACATTACCTTCTAAAGGAGGACATTAACTTCCCCTACACCGCATAGTTTTCCGTAAATTGTCATTAAGAATGCTTTAATTTTGCCTTTAGAACGACAATAATGAATTCTGTATGGCTATAAGAGTGCTTTGTTGTGTTTTTCTTTTATTGAAATCTATCTCACATTCATAGAATTACACGGAAAGCACCGATAACGAAAATAAGGAAAAGGACATCGACTGTATATAGATTGGGTTGTACATTTGAATATTCTCTTGTAATACGATGTATCAGACCACGCCATTTGATGCATCTGAATTAGTACGTATGTTTACTGAGATGCACGTACACATGGCTACGACTGTCTCGATTAATCATATTGTATGTTACCATGATTACCTTTCGATCTAGACATGCACCTTTGCCGAATTGTATATGTCGTCTTGTCGGCGAAATATTATGAATTTATAGGAAACTAGTATATTAAGTAGATAATTGAAGCGTTGTGATATCTTATTCAAAATTTGATTGGCCGGATTTATTGTGTCTTTATGGAATCATATAATTTGGCAATTTTAAGGTAGCATTGTCAGGTGAATAGGGATTTTAACATATTTTGTATACAATATATATTAATTCTTTTGTAAAGATAATATGTACTTTTTGTTAACTTTATGTGTACTTTATGGTAAGTTAAATAATAAAGTGAAAAATTTAATTGTTCCTTCGCAAGTTAAAACGTCATAAAAAGGCAAGCTATATAGATAATAAAAGTACAAAATAAGTGCTACATTGTATGTTGAATAGAGACAGTATGTCTGCCTGGCAGAATTTGAAAACATGATGATATGTTTAGTATTGTTTGACCGTCTGCATACGGCAAGAAGTAAATTAATCCAGACAGGTTTTAGTGCAATAATTCTGTTTTGCCTACGATGACAAAACAATTTATGCTGTTTATATATTGTTACATATAGTTATGATCTACAGTAGTAAACATATCAGACAAGTCATTCCCTTTAAGAATGCGTAATAAATGACAACTTGTAAGAGCTGCAAACAAATTGTCTTTCATTAGTTGATACGAAAAAAAATTCATAACGTTTATTTCTTTTTGAAGGTTCATTAGTTTGGAAAACATTGCCTGTAAACTATTGTAAGGGCAGTCACATTTAATTTTAGCTCGACTTTTTAAACAGAAGTGTTGAAAAATATTACTATGACTGTTTTTATGCACCAGTATTTTCAAAATCATTAAAATACGCAAAAAACTGTTCACATTACAATTTGATATCCATAATATCTAACAAAGTTATACTTATTTTATCGTGATGTTTAATATCTGGAAAAAAATTATCTCCCGGAAGCATTAAAAACAGCAAAATAAAATGAAAATTATTACAGACTCGGTTTGAGTGAGTCTGTACATGAAGGATGTGAAAGAGTGCTACATCCCTAACGCCACCCAGCGCCGGCTTGAGTGGTCCTGAATTCTCAACACTAAAAATGCTGGACTCAATGGTCCCGAAGGACCAGAAAAATATGACAACACTGAAGTGAAGTACGGCACAACTTTATACGGCCGCCACATAGCACATTACACCTACTATTGTAATGTATAATATCTGGAAAATAGTGATCCCTTAGAAACATTGAAAACAGCAAAATAACATGAACATTGCATACTCGGTTTGATTGAGTCTGTAAAAGTGAAAACGTGCAACATCCCTAACGCCCTCTAGCACCGGCTTAAAGTGCTGGACTCAATGATCCCAAAGAACCAGAAAAAGCATATCAACACTTGAGTTATTTTTCACCGTTAAATTACTGTAGATTTATTGTGGTAATTTACTGAGAAAGTAATATAATTGAGAAAAGCAACTGTTACACTTTCTTTCAGGCGTATTGCAGACAGTTTATTACTATAATGAATCTACTGTAATTTAACGGTGGAAAACACACATTGTCTCTCTATGAACTATTGGTCCAAATTATTTACATGTGCTCTTCAATTAAATAAGATAATTGCTTGCTTTAAATAAACAAGCATGTAAATTAAACAAATTGAGTTAAATTTACTAGAATGAAACTATGCATTATTTTTATACTTGAATTGCGGAAAATATTAAATCTTTTCGAAGCAGAATAAAACATTTAATGTCATTGCGATACATATTTTTTGTATTACGTGGTAATAGAAAGTTTATTATGTTCAGGTGGTTTATTATAATATAATAGTTTTCTCGATTTATCAATTTATAACTTAAAATTTATCAATTGTAAATTAATTCAATATAAACATTGTACACTAACTAATGGCTTGGTCATATAAAAAAATACACATGGGTAATTGATGTCAATATACAGACAATCTTTAGGATGCATTCAAATTTAACCATTACCAAAATAGCCAATTAGAGCTTATCAATGAGAGTTGGGCTGTCTTCATTGACCGCCGCCTTTCCTTGTTGATCTTGTTTATCATATTTTATTCAAATTGCTTAGGTTTCAAACGTGTCAGTCAATGCAATTGAGTATGTATTTATATGAATACCATTAGAATGAAAAAAAAAATTAATTTCTGTACTTAACCGTATTCTTGCATAATTTCGTTTTCTGTACGTCTTTGCAATTATGTTGTCCTTCAGATGTCAATTGAAAATGTAAACAGAATCTTATCAATATGCTTGAGGTTTGCTGAATCCTGAAATCGTCTTTTTGGTTAAAGGTTGGTGATTATGTTCTATAATTATAACGTCTGGATGGCATTATGTGTATTCATATATTCCAAATTGTGCATACTATTGTAATATTCATTCAAAATTCATTTTCAATATTTCCTCTAATTCTCTTAGAAAAGATTTCCCTCTTATTCAATAATATTCTATAATTCAAATTTATTCCTTCAGTTCCAAAAAACACCCAGCTCTTATATATGATAGCTTTACATTTTATAACATATCTATTATAGTTTATTGATATGTATCTGTTGACATCATTTCAAACCCACTCGCGTAGTCCACGAGGGAGAACACGGATTTGTAATCCGGAGGTCGCTTGATCGACCCTCGTACAAGGAGATATTTTCTCTGGCAATTAATCTCGGACATTAAGTCTAATTGTCATCTGTCTCTCGTTTGTCTCTCACTACTGATTCAGAAATCATGTGCCATTAGTAGGCGGTCACTGGCGAAAAATATTAATCAATAGTAAATGTGCAGTATAATGGATTGTTACTTCGATTAATCTATTAAGATAAAATATGAGTGAATTGTCAGTCTAAGCGTTAAAATATATTTTGATATATATATTCATCGGTCAATATTTTAAACAAACAATTACAAATAGGTTGTTAGTGTAAAGTAAACACATTGTGGTTATTATGGTTCCCTAGTATTTGCCATAAAATAAACGTTCGTAGTTTAGAAATCATTAGGGAAAAGAAAAAAGACACAACAGCAAGCACAACATCAGTTTTTTAGTTGATATAAACATGTTTAAGCAAATTTCATACTTAAGGACGTTTTCGGGAGTTTTCATATAGACATATAGGCAAAATTAAAACTGTTCTATAGAATTTCATTAAACTTGGCATGTTGTTAGAATATGATAACACAAATATTTTAAACGAAAACAAAATTGGGGTCACCGTTCTCATTTTCGAGCTATCTGCCCTTGAATTGGAATTTTTCGTTTAATTCAAGGGCAGATAATTTACAATGAAAGGAAACAATACAATTTTTTTCTTATTTTCAACAAGCTTACCTTCGTTTTAGTCGATATGCAAAATTTCAAGAAGGAATTTAGAGTGGATAGTTTTTTTCCACTTCTTCTTTTAATGGCCTATTTTCTAAGAAATTTAAAGTTTCTTTATTTTCATTGAAAGAAGAAGCCGAACGTCTAATTATATGTTTTATGAGGACCACTATCTACTGTATATGTACAAGTTGATGAAAGTGTCTTGACTATATAATACATTGTATGTTTTCTTTCTGTATACTTTACATTTTATTCTAAAAATACGCCTCGGTTGAATTGAATACGTCGTCTGGCCGGCCTCGAGATATATATTATGTGAGTTATGATACTATCATAAGGGATCGAAAGAGTCAAATATAAGTTACAAATGTAAAAAAAATCTAATTTTGAATAAGACAAAAAAGCAATTATTTGATATATCCATCAATCGAAATAAAGCATAATTATCATTCCTGAATATTTAGCTACTGGGACCAAAGATTTTGTTTGTTTGTTTGTTTTTGGTAAGAAATGTTATATTGATATTTGTCATGAAAGTGCTTATTTTTTGTGTATAGAGATATTAAATGCATAAGTTCATTTAAAAGAGATTATTAGAATTAGACACGAAAATCTCTGTTCAATATAATAGTATACATATTACACTTTTAATGAAAGAATATCATTTAATTTTATTGAACGACATTTACATCATAATACAGACAATGTTTTATTCAAGTGTATAGAAGTACATTAATTTTATTTATAATTATCATCAATCAATGAATATGAAGCGGCTAGAATTGTCACCGGTTTAACAAGATCAGTGTCCATTCAAAAATTATTAAAAGAAATAGGTTGGGTATCTTTGGCAGAAAGAAGAAAAATTCAAAAACTTGTTTTAGTATACAAAGATAAACATAATTTACTTCCATTATATTTATCACAGTTATTTCCCCCCTTTAGTAGAAAATGCAAATGAAAACCAGTATAATTTAAGAAATAACATCAATTATGTTACTATGACAAGGAGGACCGAAATATACTCAAAATCAGTTATACCGTCATCAATACAGCTTTGGAATGAATTATCAATAAATATTAGAGAATCTGACTCGTTAGCAAACTTTAAAAGAAAACTGAAAGAAATTTATAAACCTCCCATTGTTCCGTCTTATTTTATAAACGGTGAGCGCTCACCAACAGTATATCATACACGTCTTAGGAATAATTGCAGTAATTTAAACTCGGACTTGTATAACAATCATATCACACAAAACCCAGCTTGTGAATGCGGTGCTTTAATAGAGGACGCTGAACATTTTTTATTTCAATGCAAAAATTTAATCATCAGAGGATAGAACTTTTTAGAAATACAAGAGAATTTCATCCTCTCAGTACGCAAAAGTTACTTTTTGGTATAAATACTTTAACTAATTCTCAAAACATGCTTTTATTTCATCATGTTCATCGGTTTATTAAAGAAACGAAAAGGTTTATATAGTTTAACAACATTTGATCTTCTTTTATACTTTGTTTTTATGGTTCTAAACAAATTGTTAGACTATTGTCAACTGTCAAAATTCATAGTAAAACTGTTGTAGGGGGTAGGCGACGTGTTGTTTTTTTTCATATATCAGAAAATATATTTATTTACAATTTCTTTTTTCTGATTATTTTTTCTTAGATTTCAACTTGATTAATCATACTTTACATATGTCTTTTTCACATCTATTTTTAAATAACATTGCAGTCAGTATTTCAGGGGAGGGCCCCCGATAATGTTGTTATAACTTTTGGCCCAACCCTTTTGTATATTTACATTAATGTATTTATGTGTAATTGTGAAAATTTATGTTTGTATGTATATATATACAATAAATATGTTTAAGCTAAACTAAATCAATCAATGTTAGAAAAAACGGCCCATGCGTTATTTGATCCTCAAAACTTAACAATATTGAAAAACCTGATTGCGAAGAAAGAACAGACAAATAACAACACTGAATAACTCGGTAAAATAATATTAACTTAGCTCTTCAGCTATATATCCTGTAAGTAAAGCACCTGTTTTTGGAAGCAGTATAGGGTTTCCGTTGGTCAAAAATCTGGAAACAAAGTGATCCCTCGGAAGCATTAATCACAACAAAATTACAAGATAATTGCAGACTCGGTTTGATTGAGTCTGAACAAGTTTCGAATTGGCTAGGGTCAAGGTAACAAATAAATGACAATTTTGAAATTTAAGTGGATATTTGAGTTTCTGTTTATTTATAGGTAAAATTAATTAATGTGTGTGGTTAGCCATGCATTTAGAGAAAGTACCCGTCGGATTAGAATGAATGGTTTATGAAGCAAGCTCGGGAATCAGCTGTAAACTATAAAGGGTATACAGAAGACTTAAAATAGTGAATAATAAAAAACGAATCACAGAACACCCTGCTTTTATGTTATTTTCAGATGAAGAAACACAAATAAATGCAGTACATTATCCTTTAATGTTTGATTTTAATTATTGGCCGTTTTTGTTATTGGTTTCTGTTGTCAGTCATAACAATAAATCATTTTTGTTTGTAGAAAGGTATTTTCCTCATTTTGTCTAAGGAAGTGATGTATCCCTTGATGTTTCATACATATCACTTACCATTGTTATTTGTCTGAAGAGTTGTCCTATGTTCAACAATCAATCATGTTCTGTTAATCGACATTCAATTCCGAAAGTCATTGTTTCGCTAGGTTTTTGATATATCTTTGTCTATATCTTTGTTATATATTTTATGTTTCAACCTGGACATTTTATTTGCTCTAACAGTATTTTTTTTCTCAATTATTTACAAGAGAGGTTTAGTATGATAATACATCATTTCATTTTTAAGTTTTTAACTTTATCTTTATTAAACCTTGTTAACTTGTTAAAAGCTAAAAACACTACGGAACTATGTAATTATGTAACAGATATGCTAATTTATTTTTTAAAATAGTAACACGTGTGTGTTTCCTATCCTATATCTTTTTGGCAAAGATGTTAGCAATTAAGTTCTTTTGACAACTACAGTAAGATAATAATTAAACAAAAACTCCCTTTCTTTATTTTCACTTAACCGTTGTCATTTTGTGAAACTTTTAGCTTCTTGAAACTTAACTTGACCTTGAAAGACATTCTCTGTTTCTGATGTCCAGTAAAATACATGATTTGAGACTCAGCACATTGAGTCATAACTTTTTTTGAATAGTTTTATCCGATTTTTGTTGTTGTCAAGATTGCTTATAAATTTGTATAGATCATAAGAATTAAAATTAAAAGAAAAAATATCGTAGATTTTCATCCGCCAATTTATTTTTTGTAAATATTATGAGATACTGTAATTGCGACTAAAGGGTAACAAAATATAAGTAAAAACTTATTCTCCGTTAAATACGCTTGTCTTAAAATGGTGCATTTTTTCATACCAATTCTCCTGAACGTCTTGCAAATTACTTGTTTATTTTAGTCTATTCTCTGATTCACTTTTTCCTACATAATTCAACGCTAAAAACATATTTTGATAAAAAGTTTATCAATCTGTGTGCAATTCGTCCCAAGTACCATAACGGGATATGAAACAATACGTGCTTAAATGGACATTAAGTCCTTGTATTCATCTAATACAGACTGATGAAATAAAGTTAGTTTCGGATTTGTTTTGATGCGTACATTGTAATAAATGAAAGGAAGTGTTAAAGATGAGAAAGATTCATTAAAATGATCAAACGATATTCTGTTATATACAAACGGTATATCAACTATCTTGATGTTAAGAAAGAACTCTTTGTACATAATTTTCATTGTCAAATGGTATCGTTTCAGGCGTTGTTGAAAAGGTGACATCTGTATTTGTTTTGATTCTTCATCTACAGCTGTGTGTAAGATAACGGGCATGTAAAGTGGCACATAGATCCCTACTCCATGTACTCATATTTCCGCAATTCATATATTTGTTAATTTAAAATAATATAATCAATATCTTTATATTCAGAAAATTGTATCATTTTTTAAACTCACCCAGTTTGTTATCATTCAAATGTTAACAATTAGATATTATATCAAATGCATCCTCTAAAAATAATGTATTTGCCATTCTTTTCTTAGTTTGTTGGTAATTGAGTTAAAACTCACTTTGATCTTTAACAGCATCAATAGATATTAGTTGAATACAGAACTTTTAAAAGAAAGAGCTCAATTAGTAAAATATCTTACCATGAACGAGAAAGGATGTTTGGTTATTGTGATAAATCAACTAAATTGTTTGTCTTCATCTTGAAACTATTATTCAAAAGACAAAATATCTTTTGAACAACCTTGACTTTCATGTGTCCATGGTTTCCACAATTTGTCTAAATTTAATTATCATCTTTACAGTAGAAAGATATAAATTCAAACTGGCAGCAACAACTGTAAAAATGAAGTTAAAGTGAATCACGTGTTCGTCAGTAAGGAATCATTCAAATAATAAGAAAATGTCCTTTAGAGAATGTCGTTTTAAACTAGTTTAAGACCAACACTCATCACAATTAAGATAAATATCATGTTAAAATATACATTCAGTGATAAAGATTGTCAGCTGTTTACTTTAGAGCTTTGTTGTATGCTAAAATATCACCTCCATTCACTTTGATTTGAGTATTATTTCCCAAAGGCTCTAAATCAATGACGCTTATTGATATCGTATGCTCATTGTTGGAGAAGTCAAAGAAACAACTATAATTATAAAATATTGGCAACAGTATGTGAAGAATGTAATACATCGTTTTGAAAGTTTTTTTTATTCTCCCCCCCCCCCCCCCTCCAAAAAAGAATTATTAATTCAGTTTAATAGTCTAAGATTAATCACTTAACCAATAAATAAATATGAAAATGAGGTGGACGAAATCAACTTGAAATTAGATTACTACATAATTATATAAACATGATATTAAAAGCAAAGTGGGGAAAATGGGCAAAGTAAGTGACCGTTTCCTGAATCGAGATAAGTTTTATAGATCTTATTATATCTTAAGTCATTGTGTAAAACATGCATTAAAAGGTACTAGATCGTTATCTTTTCACATGTGTACATATGCTGCCTTCTGTTTACATTGTTATAAAATGAAATCTATAGAACTGCTTGATTTTGATTAAAAACCAAGTCATTGCATTCACACTTTATCTTGATGATTTCTTTTAGAATTCATTGTTTTTAAAAAAATCCGATATTTATATCGTATACATGTTTAAAACTTTTAGAATACTGACATATAAGAGAATACTGTCACCAATTTTCCATTGACGTGCTCAGTAAAAGTGTACTGCGGGTAGATGTGTATGAGGGACTTAGCTTTTTCTTGTAAGTAATAAATCAGCTGCTATGCAACGATAGTACATTCTATTATTCAGAGATAGAAGATTGTTGTATCATAAAGAGGGACACATTAGCAGTACGCCTTTACTCTACCTTGAGACAAATGTTCATAACAATTGCAATGAAATGGGCGTTTTAAATGCAAACGAAACTTCATATATTTTACGTTGAGTTAAGAATTTTGGAATTTAAAAGAATATGATAACTGTTATCTAGGTCAAACCATACTTATCATCGAATAACAAATAAATATTAAGTTTAGATTAAGTTTTAGAATAAAAATTTAAATTATCGCATCAATATTTTACGATATTTGACGAAATCAAATAAATAGTCGGAATCCAAAGCGGTAAAATTGATTAGGTTGCAGGCACAGTTTAACTGAGCCTGTTTATGAATGGAAGTTGTTATTGTAGGCTACTATTCACTTCATATAAATTGAAGGTATTTGTTTTAACCGAGCTTGTCTGACGTTGATTTTTTTCTAATATCAATATGTATCAATCTTTTCAAAGCGTTATGAAAGATGAAATTTAAATAGAAAAATGCCGTGTGTATGACCTCAAATTTTCAAACGTTTTTTTTCTTTTGCTTTTAAATGCGTTTTGATTTAATAAGCACAAGCTTTTCGTGCTCAACATAGGACAATCGTGCTTTTGTGCCATCATGCAAAATAAAGTCACGTAATTTTTGTGTTCAGACTTACAAATCAGCAAATAAAATGTATACCACACGAAATAAAAGTAGTAATGTTTTAAGTCGGATGAAAGTTCCTGTTTACTTTACAAAATGTAGCGACATATATTTTGGTAATTGGACACAAGTCGTAAATTAAAGAAAATAACAAAGATACAAAGATAATAAGTACACTATCTCAACAACCAGGAACACATTATCTCCGTTCTTTACGTGGAATTGAACCAATTATTACAGCAGTTAGCGAAGATGCCATGCTTAACAGGAAATAAATTTCCCCTTGTGGTAGTGCTAATGCATCCTCAGAACGACAAATTTTGTTCTGATACTAATTTCTTAAAGTGCTAAGATAGTTCGGAATTTTTTAACATTTTACACTCCATAATTATATAATGAGAGTAATGTTTAAATGAAAGACAATATAATAAAACTCTTATACAAATACTCTTGTATAGGTTTACGTAAGCATTACTTCGATAAAATGCAGATAAATAAAACCAATTTAGATGACGTTGTATACATTAAATTTCCTTGTATTACCATTGTTTTAGTACACCTAATTTATGTCATACACAATATTCATGAAGAAAAGATGAAAGCGACGATACGAAACTGATAGGCGGTTAAACCAAATAAGAAGGAAATTAATGTTATTTTTCTTTTCATTTTTATCTTTATAATATGTGCACAAAGCTCAGATAATTTAACAAAAGGGATGTGAAATATATCTTTCGTCCTCATCTACCTTAATCCGTAAGGTAAGGTTCTCCAAATGTGCAGTTTACGCCTTATTTGAGGAAAATACTCCTAAAAACCCAAGAAGTCTTTTAATTAACTTTCTTATGTTGAAATCATTAATAGCAACTATTAAAAAGCATACCATATTTGAAATCAAAACACAGTATCGAATCATCTTAGCTATTTTGTAAAGAAAGATACTTTTTTTTTCAAATTTCATGCGATCATATTCTTGAATTAAATGTTTCTTGTACTAAAGTAAAATACCAATGCAATTAAGATTTTGAGTTAAGATTGTTTGCACCACATTAACTAAATCAGGAGAAAGAAATACTTCTTTTAAACTTGCCAATTTTATGAGACAGTTTGGAAATTAAATATGTCAAATAAAATGAAGTATCACCTATATAGGTGAAGAATTTTATAAATGATTATATAACTATATAAAGATATATAGCTTTGTCAATATCTTGAAAATATGTCTGTATATATAATTATGTTGGTATCAGTTAATTCACTGAGTTGTTAATGTTTCTTACTTGTATTAAATGTGTTTTCCCCCTTTTATAAACATTTTGTTTCAAGTGTTTTGTTTGAGTGTTTGTTTCTTGTTGCTTTTTGTACTTGATTTGTTTTTATTCTTGTAAAAAGTAAATAATGACTTTTTGTTCACTAGAAATCCATTTTTCCCCTCAATGTTGTCACAATAAATAAACCCAAGAAACAATGTAGCTAATCAAGGAACAAGGTCTATGTTTATACCCGAAAGACAGTGAACATTTATGGGTATACGATTTAACCCTGACACATTTCAATAGAGAAAAGTCTCCAAAATACGATACAACAATATTTGTTAAACTTTTATTATAACCCATAGCCAGATCATCATATTTAATAGTAAAATGTTCGCAAATATATATATTAAGTATGTTTTTAATTACTTTAATCAATTGTCTGAAGACATTTTACAGTTTTAAATGCAATAAGCATTTCAACTTATTGTGTCGGATGTTCACTCACAATTCAACTATATTGCTATTGTTATTTATTCATACGTTATTATGTTAATACTGTGTCATTTTATATAACTTGTACCAAAAAATATCAAACGAGTGGCTGTGTTCTTTGAATAAGGTCTTACTTAAAATCAATAAAACGCAGGAAATTAAACCAAATATAAAATATTATTTAAATAGAGAAGTATGTATACAATCCTGCGAAAAATAGTTGAATAACAACGCTAATTTGACATATTCTTTATAATGTCTGTATCCACTGTGACTTATTGGAACTAGCAACACTGAACACATTTAAAATGCCTCAAATATAATCATTATCATATAAGGTTGCAAATAAATTTTTAATTGTAATGGAGGATTATGTTGTTTGTTTTTTCGGTCGTCAAAACTTATCAATAATATCTTTAAGTCTATGTTTTAAATAAGGACATGGAAACTTTAACAATTGTATATACGTGTCATTATGAATTCGTTAATGTGGAAAAAAGACTGTGTTTTAAATATATTGCTATATTCGTCATGAAAACAACTATTATTTGAAGAAAAACAAAATTCCGTGCTTGACTTAAAATATTTCTGTTGAAAGCACACATTATCATCCACTTTATACACAATCAATCAATCAATCAATCAATCAATCATTTAAAATCTTCAGTTGTGTTTTACTATGTTGAACTGAAGCCACAATGAATAAAATGTTGATGAAGTGAACAATTTAATTGTTCGTATGCAAGTTAAACAATACATTCCTGTATTTGATAACATATTGTAAACAATTTAAGACAATAAAACGACAAAATTGCTTCTTCATTGTATGTTTTAGAGAGATAATCTGTCTGTCCAGCAGAACAGGAACCATAATGATATGTTTTGTATGATTTGAACGTCTGTAAGTACAACAATTCAGACAGGCGTTATTGCTTCATAAATCTGCACTGACTGTAATATAAGACATTCAATGTTCTATACAAACTTGGCATTTCCTTTCAGTGGTTGTGGTTTGTTTACGGTGAAATAAAATGTAATTATGACATTTGTGTACTAGAAGAAGACGTTTTCATCTTAAATCTATTGAGTGTTAGTTAGAGATTATTTAATGCATTGTTTAGAGTGACTTTCTATCGTGTTCGATGTTATGAAACACTGATTTTATTTTAATGAATGGGAGTAGCACTTTATGCTTTTAACTACATTTTATTGCTCTCAGTGAAAAGCATAACATTGTTTCTGATCAAACGTTCATATTTGTTAATAACTGTTTATAATAGGTGTGTGGCAAAGGAGAAATTGGCGGTTGCTATTTATTTCTCAGAAAATCAAACCTTACACATTAAGTAATATTTCGTTGAAAAAATAAAGGACATCATTTTGCATTGTAATGTCGTCATTTCTATAACAAATATCAAACAGTCGTATTAAAACTTGTCAGAGTTACACATTATTGTTGTCACATATAACCTTCTATGTTTTTTTTCTATGTTACACTACTTATCAGATTGAACTAAAATAAACTAATATACCTAGAACACGGTTTATAACAAAATCAATTTAAAGAATGATGTTTCGTAGTTTGTTTTGTTTAAATATAATTAGTAAATTATACGTAAAATTGATTTTTCGTTGAACAGGCAGCCTTTCTCATAGAACATTACCTTGATCTCCCTTAGAAATATTTAAACCATAAATTCTACACCAGAGCACAGAAGTTTCTATCATTTTTGTTATTATTTAGTATATGCTTCTGTTCAAGTGGCTGCAAATGTGTATCTTATATATATGGTGCATGATTTCACAACAACTGTGGCGTAAGCTTTACAAATTAAATTTGTATAAAATGAATTATCCCTCATCTTTAATGTTAAAAAATGTCAATATCTTGAAGGTAATTATCGTTCAAATTGCAATTTTACTATGATTGTTATAATTCGCAATTTTCTAAATCTTGAAATAAACAAAAACGTTTTTGAACAGTATTTTCTCTCAAAGAAATTTTATTACAGCGGTTTTAAAAAGAGTGATATTCTTCATCATGTGCGATGTTTATAACAGACTTGCATGATAATGACAGCTTACTGACAGTCTATTACCATAAAACATCTGCAGTAATTTAACGGTAGACCGCACATATTGAATCGGTTAAAAGTGTTGTTTAAGTCATATTGTTATATTAAATCAAATAAACAAAAACTTGCTAGTTTTAAATTTATAATTATAATGTAAATTAGACAAATATATTTCGGAATAAAGGTATGACTTCAATATCAATACGATTAAATGATTTTGGTATAATGTGTTAATAAAGTAATAAAGTTGTGATAAAGTTTAAGTTGTTTTATGGTTCTGTTTATTTGTAATCTAAAAAATATCAATATTGTCGGTAAGAAAATTTTAATAACACACAATGTCTTTTATCAAACTGAAGTAGATTGTTTCCACGGACTTCACAGACGTATATTCATTACATTTTTTAACATAAAATTTAATATAGGGATGTTACCGTTATTCATAATAAAAAGGATATTAATAACTTTATAACTTTTGATGAAAGCAAAACATTCAGGAAGAGTAATTAATATATATCTTATCAGTTCGTTATAATAGAATAAAATCCGTGGGTGTTTTATTAGCATATCGTTTATTATATAAATATAATAAGAACCTATTTCGTTCTTATTACTATAACTGTTTCTAAGTTTTGGTAACCTTAAAGTTTGATGTGCCATGTAGATACAACATAATCATTCAATTTCAATTATAATAAGTATTTAAAATATTCCAATCTTATGCAATACATCTAAATGAAAAAAAGACGAGTTCCAAAAAATATTTTATATAAAACTTGGGTGGTTGGTAATCTAGATGGCCTTAAATTATATCTAGATAACTATTATCAACGGAAGTATGATAGCACCTCACCTTAAATATACAGGTCTATAACAAATTAGGATAAACGTTTCTATTCTATTTGTATGTTCTTTAACAATACAATGTTATGGTAATAATATGAGTGTATCGCCCTGTACTCAATCATACCTAGTCTGCAATTTCCATGTAATGTTGTTCCTAAATAGCGTGTAAAAGCAATAAGTATGTTTTTGTTCTTTAGATGGAATTCAAATAAAACAATTCATGAAAATGCAGGAAAGAAATCACGTTATAATTATGAAAACTGCAAATATTTGTGAATCTATATCAATGGACTCATCCAAAAGAAGGAGAGCACATAATAAACATATGACAGAGGTTATGATTGGTAACTAAAGAATAATATATACCTGCTTTAATAAGATACATTTTCTAATTATGAATAGCATGACACTTGTGACGTTTGCAAAATATTTTCTAAATGATATAGACATCTGACTTCTGCAACGTTATCCTTCCATAGTAGTAATTAATCAAATGTCCTCTTATGGGCTATCGACAAAGTTAATTACAGGAATTGTCATTCAATGATCACATCGTATAATCCCCGGTAAAAAAATGAATGTGAACCAAACGAGAAAACAATGATCGTTACTATATATAATACAGACAAATGCAGTGTAAAAAAGCTGTAGTAAATATTTCAAATAAGTACTGTACCATTGTCATTAAACATTTTATTGTGTGCGGTTCACTTATTATAGTGACTAACTTCTCTTACCATTTTTCTAGCTTAATTAATGTATGTAAATCAATGCTTTCATGATGGTTATTTTCTCATTTAAACTCCACTGACGATTGCTATTAGCAGTGGCCTCGACGTGTCTATAGATTGATGGAGCGCAAACAATTATTTTACGCTTATATCCTCATTTAAACCGATCGTTTGCCTTGTAAATATTGATAATACAAATATTTTGTTTTGTGTATGTATGATTGATTGTTATTTGACATTTGCTGCAGCACAAGATTTGATATCTAGGAGGAGGCGCAGCAAGTCTAAAAAGAGGTCTGCTTCAAAGAAGCGCAGCACGTCTAAGAGGCGCAGCAAGTCCAAAAAGCGCAGCAAGTCCAAAAAGCGCAGCAAGTCTAAGAAGCGCAGCAAGTCCAAGAGGCGCAGCAAGTCCAAAAAGCGCAGCAAGTCCAGGAAGCGCAGCAAGACGAAGAAGCGCAGCAAGTTCAGAAAGCGCAGCAAGTCCAGGAAGCGCAGCAAGTTCAAAAGCGCAGCACGTCCAAGAAGCGCAGCAAGTCCAGGAAGCACAGCAAGTCCAAGAAGCGCAGAAAGTCCAAAAAGCGCAGCAAGTCCAGGAAGCACAGCAAGTCCAAGAAGCGCAGAAAGTCCAAAAGCACAGCACGTCCAAGAAGCGCAGCAATTTCAAAAGCGCAGCAAGTCCAGGAAGCGCAGCAAGTCCAAAAGAGCAGCACGTCCAAGAAGCGCAGCAAGTCCAGGAAGCACAGCAAGTCCAAGAAGCGCAGCAAGTCCAAAAGCGCAGCACGTCCAAGAAGCGCAGCAAGTCCAGGAAGCACAGCAAGTCTAAAAGCGCAGCAAGTCCAAAAGCGCAGCAATTCCAAAAGCGCAGCAAGTCCAAAAGCGCAGCAAGTCTAAAAGTGCAGCAAGTCCAAAAGCTCAGCAAGTCCAGAGGTGCAGCAGGTCAAGAAGCGCAACAAGTCCATCCGTCAAGCAAGTTCCTTAAGTTCTAAAGACAAAGTCACCTAAAGTAGTGGACCCACCAAGACTAACCTCTGACAAATTAAGAGAAAGAAAACATAACTGTTTTACAACATTTATTGTTTTAAATGTAGCAAGGTGTTCATCATCGTTCTATGCACTTGATAATTTATCACCCTCTTGTCTTCAGATATAAAATAGAAACAACAATTTATTTGCATGTTTGTTATCGTCAATATATTTCGTGTCATTTGATTTTTATTTATACCGGCGGGGGGGGGGGGGGTAAACTCCTTTACGATGTTTTCTCTCAAAAATGGAAAAAAACATCTTAGTTTTAATTTTAACAATAATATATCTGACTGAATGTTAACTGCAAGGAAAATACGGCAATTAGATAAGTTATGTAACTAACAAGCAATTGTTCAGTGTCAGTGTGACGATTTGATATTCATTTATAAGGAAACGAATTAAAGGTGGGGTCAACTACTACCTAACAATCAGCAGATAGGAACTAGCAATCTTTTTTTTTTAAGTGAACATGTTCCTTTTCAACCATCTGTAGACTATACTTTGAACATTTCATCATATTTTCAAGATTCGGGTGAACAAAGATGGTGGCGCCCGTGCTACTTGTATCCATGTTCATTGATTTTATTTCCAATAGATTAATTTATATATTTTCATTTGCCACAAAAAGATATTTAATTTCACAAAATGAGTTTATTGTTTGTTGAACGAGTTTGTGTTGTTTTCTACTGAAATATCATATTCAACGCCGGACTGGCTTCTACTTAAGATGTCTGTGTCAAATGCCTCACAGTAATGACAATGTAATTAGCTGACTAAAACAGAGACAATGAAAAAATCGTATTAGACATGTGACGAATTGTACTTGATAACACCCAGATCTTTTATTTAAATCATTCAATATCTCGGATCTCAGGATTTTAAAATGAAGGTGCACATTCTGAGCTGATTTGTTACTAATCAAATACGTGATATCTTAGTTTTAGCTTCGAAAGTTTCTTTCATACCTTTGACCCTTACATTCAGTTAGTTTGTATGATATTTGTTCTTATTGGATGAAAATGAATGGAAACAATATAAAACGTTTTTGCAACTTTATACATTAACTAATTTAGAATTTGAGCATGTAAATTATAATAATTTTATTATTTTCGTACTACTAAAGAAGTCAAACCTGTCTTTGAAACTTCATGGTAGAATTGAAATCATGTTGTTTTTTTGTGTTCAAGAACTATTTCATTTTCGCCAAGAATGAATGTAATTGTTTTCCTTTTCATTGACTACAGTAAGTGCTAAGTATTTCATTTAATGCAGTCAATGAAAGATATGTAAAATGGCATAATGTATAGGAGTATACCGTGAAACATGGCCACATCGGATACAGCTCAGTTATCATCACTCGAAAAAACAATGCGCACATTATCATTAAACAAAATCTCGTGTAAGAACTAAAATAAGTTCATTGGAAGGTAACGTTTGTATCATAATTTATTGTTGTGAGAACAAAGCTGCATACATAGCCAATCATGATCATGTATGATTGCAATGACAAATTATTTTATTTGAATCTAAACGTTTATTTATCTAAGAATTAAGCTATGTCATAAGATAAGTTAAAGCTTATTAGCAAGGTTTCAGAAAAATAAATGTCTTCCTCATACATGTACATTATCAATATTCGTTTTCCGAGGTTCAACTTAATCTGTCAGAAATATATTATCAAACGGTATATAATCGAAACACAAATATTGGAACTGTATAAACTGGTATTAATTTTCCCGATGTTACCCAACTTAAATCTCGATATCTATCATGGATTCAAAAATGTTACAACTAATTGAGTGAGCTGATGCAAGGTATTTCTTTAAAATAAACATTTAAAACTGTCATATAATTGGTATTATTCAGCATTTACAACCACTCTGCTTAGGTCATGTGTTGAGATATGTTACTTCGTTCACGCTTAAACTGATTGGTCAATAGTTATAGGACTCTTTCGATTCTGTTGAAAATTCGTCAAACTTAAAATATTCAGGTTTTTATAGTCCAATTAATTAACTATGGTACCAAACCAAATCCATTAACTATTAAGTATAATTCATTTCATCAACAAATCCAATTACATTGCTTAATGTAAGTAGGTACATTTGTTTTATTCTCCTTAGCGTTGTTAATCAATAATCATCGCATAATGAACTACATGTGTGTGCTATTGTTATCCAACATGAGTTGAAACGACATGTCCATTACCGCCTTAAAACTATAAAATAGGTTCTAAAGAATCGATATGTATTAGCTTGAAAGTTATATGAACCCTGGTTCGTTAAGATTAATGTCATATCATAGTCAACTAATTTCTATTCTGAGATAATTTTATTAATGAGAACGTTATTTGCTTGCTCAAGTTGCTTTAATAAATGTCATTAAGATGAAATCATATGTTTACAGGTACAATAGAACTGCTCAAGAATACGATTATAATTGTTGGAGAAATTGTTGACTTTACGTAGTATATTTAGGGGTGGGGGTAATATGTATTTTTTTAATATTACAAACATACCAAAAGTAAAAAGGAAACAATAAATTGATATTGTACAAAAAGTGTGTTACTTAGTACAATATATTTTTTCTATTTAACATATCTTATATCCAAGTCAAAATAGTCTTTCCCGTAAATTGATTCAACGAAAAAAGGTTGTCATTCCAATAAAAAAAATATTTGACAAATTATAGTATCAAAGCATCTGTAACAGATACTAACTGACTTAATAAATTTTTTTTTTAAGTTTTAATTAATTCATAGCTGCACAAAAGTTTTAATGATGTCTAGAAGATTATAATCATTTAATCGATCACAACCAATGGTGACATGTCTGGTGTCAGCAACAGTTAAAAAGGTTTGGATACGGATAACTATATTTAAAATTTCTTTTATATGTCACGTACAAATATGCTGAGAAAACTTGATATATAGGGGGGAAAAGCTAACATCAAGGTTAAGTAACTATACTTAGTGTAAAATACATGTATATGAAGAATGATAATGAGGCTAGGAGATGAGGATTGGATATACATGGATGGATATATTAATTGGAAATACACTATCATAGCATAAAGGATATAATAATGGTTAGGCATTTACATATAATGATACATGTCCCTGAAACACATACATGCATGGATTTTGGCGACATCTGTCATTATTTCATTCTTTAAGGCGGTAGAAAAAATTAGCTGTATTATAATAATTATAATTGTTTTACTCCGTCAATTCATTCCTATTACAATAAATTTTGTTTCATGTTCAGTGAATCGTGTTAAACATTAATCCTACATAAAGTAGTCATCCAGTAGATTGTATCACTTTCCATGTTCTTAACTTCAATAAAAAGCTCAAATATCTGACGCAAGGAAAACTGACGGCGACGTATATTCCCTCTTTGCATTGGCAATTTGGCCTTTGAGTATGTAAAGTACATGGAATTTCGTACATAATACCATTATTTAGAGCCAGCAATTTACGTTACCACGCCTGGTAAATGATAGAGCTATCTCTTTCGGAGGTATACGGTAAATCGCTCTATCGCTACTTGCGAGCTATGGCATGTCGCTAAAATCAAGTGTCAAGTGTTTTTATTTTTATATATTTTGTAAACTCTACACTAAATATCAAAATTCGGAGAATGCTATGCTATGTAGATTTTATGAAATTTTCCAGAAAACGTGAAGTTGTTAGAAGAGGTGAATCTAATAGACAGTTTACTTTATTTCTTGTGCTATTTAATATAAGAACAAGCACAGGACAAGCAAATGAAAATTAATATATGAAAAGTTTGTTTCATTTAGTGTTAAAGGCCGTCAATTGATATACCGTTTTCCTTTACACCGACTTGTGCGAATTAAGCGACACGAATGATTAAGAGGGAAAAAATAATGATATTAGGTAAAACCTCATAAATTGCCGTTTCCAAGGTATCATATTAGTTACATTTAAGTGCTTAATATGCAAAAAACTATTCTCCAAACTTAGCGGGATAAATCTTATCACAACTTCATTTCAACGTGATTAGAAAATCATTACCGATCTAAATTGCATGCACGAATACAATTGCATTGTTAAGCTATTTTATTGTTTTCTTTTCTGCGATGCACGCAGATAATTAAATTGTGTGTTATTGTCGATAAAACAACTATATATTATAACAATGAAATTTATGTGACAGAAAGTGTACTCTATCATTATAGTAAACCTTGTTTATAAATATACATTGCAAGATAAACAAATATGGAATGGAGTGGATGGTAGCTTGCCCAAAACACTGCCGAACATAAATGGACCCACTCAAAGGCGAGTCTACAAAACGGTTGGGCGACATTAAAGGTTTCATCTTTGATTGCTTGCTTTCTAGAGTAAATAGAAGAACAAGATTAAGATTTCGAGTCTTTTTTGTTGTTTTCTCTTTTTTTTCAACAATATGTTTCAATATCAATAATATATAATGATATGTCGTCATTTTCTTAATATCCGTATAAATGGTCCAATAATGAATCTTAAACGACCAAGTTCATCTTTTCTTCCTGATTAATGCTTATTCGATAAACTGCTATTTCAAATTCATGTCATCCGACTATTATGACAAATATTCTGAACATAAACATGAATTATAATTGTTTCGATGTAATTTCATTAACAACACAAATAATCCAAAGCATTTCTTTCAATCTAAGATCTTTCCTAATAGAGGAGTGTTTACCAAAAAGATAATTCATTGTACATTTAACAATGAATCAGACACATAACAAAGGTCATTTCTATTAACAATCTGCAGAGGAGAAACATTATGTCGCTTCTGAGGAAGGAACCATCAGAAACACATTGATTTATTTTCATTCACGATAATGCACTTTATTGTCTGTAAACATATTTTACTTAATATTCGTTCGGAACATAAAACAACGTCAATATTTAAAAATAATAAGGTACACTGTTATCTAATCAACTTTAAGAGCATAAACGTACAGTAAATACGAAATAAATTTTAAAAATCCGTGATAAGGTATTTTCTAAGTACACAAAAGAAAAAACAAAACCAAAAGAACACTTATCCTACTGATATTGGCTTGTCCAAGAAAAAGATTAATTTCTGGAAAAAAACAAAAAAAAACAAAAAACAAAAACAAAAACAAAAAAAAAACAACAACAAAAAAACATAAAACATAAATCTTAAGATTAAAAGGATCGTTAAAAACAAACCTATTATCTTCTTATTTAACACTAGAATGACATTGCGGTATTTTGAAGGTGAATGTATTTCTTTGTCTTCAAAAGTGTACATTAAATTTACATATGAGGTGTTAGATATTTCTTGAACTCATAACAGTACTTTACTTCTAAAAAAATTCGTCTCCAGCATCACGTTCTCCGTGAGATGTCAATTGAAAATATCTATTGAATCGTTTCTTATGCTAACGTCTTTATAATTAGGTTTGTTGAATCCTTAAATCATCTTTGTGATTAGAAGTTGGTGCTATACTCTATACTTACAACGTCTGGCTGACATAATTTGTATTCAAATTGTGACACTTATAAAATAATCATTAAGGAACCATTTTCAATATTTTGTACAATTCGCTCGGAAAAGAGACTTCCTTTTTATAAAATTCTATAATAAGAACTAATTACTTTAGCCAAAAAACATGCGCAGCATTAATACACCAAATGAGTTGTACGGTCATATTTTTGTCGTTGTTTATAGTTATGTATTTGTTGATTTCATATCGTGTTCGTCCATTTAGTTCAAAAGTGATTTGTTATCCGGGGGTCGCTGTTTCGATCTTCGGGTGGGAAGTTATGCCTTTCTTTTGTTCTCGAATATTAAGTATATTGGTAATTTCTCTTTCTTAGCTGATTCAGGATTCCTACGCTACTAGTAGTCGGCAACTTGAGGAAATAATAGTGATAAAAAGAAATCGGCGGACTCGTTGTAATCTCAAAAATAAGCAAATTGAAATATGTTGCACTACGCGAACCGTAAATGCAAGTTAATAATGTCACATATGACTACCTAACATATAAATATTTTGTTACATTTTATTCCTGGATAATTTGTTTTCGATTTTTTACATTTAAATTATTTAAAAAAAAAAGGTTATGCTCAGTAAATGACCTTTTAGTACTAGCAATAACATCTTTCGTCAGGTTCTTCATTATCTCAGGAGAAAATGAAGTAATAAGTAAACAACTGTACTGCGAGCAACACCTAATATATTTAAAATATTATACACCGGTTTAGAACACAACTAACGCAGTACTGTTTGTCTATGATAATGTGACTGTAACTGTTCATTTTGTCTGTATACAAACATTTCAATAATCAAATGAAAACGTAAAACTGGTCATAAGCAATCTGTGACAGTAAATTTACACATAGTAAATTCCTGGAAGATGAACCTCCAAACTCAAACTTTTCTGATATCTGAACAATTGTTGTGTGCAACTTCAGAACTAAAACACGTTATTATTTCGCACTTTGATCAATTTGAGTCTATTCATCAGCAAAGTATGAATGGAGATTGTAAACTTCCTTCACAAATTGATTTGCGACAGAGCAAGATAAAAACTATCACACTATATCGTCTTTATGTTATTGTTAATAATTATGCTTATCCCCAGAAGTATGACAACACGCAAGAATATCAGGAAAACAAATCAATGTCTTCATAAATATTTTGTTTTGACGCAAATAGTTAGTTTTCGACTTATCATTCGATTCAAGTTCAAGTATTTCATAATATATAATTGTATATTTATCTTAATTTATAATACAAACATTTTGTTTAAACTATAGTGACGAAACGTTCATGTAAAACTGTTTTGTCATATCGGGCGATATTTTGCCCTTTTTATACAAACGCGTACCCTAAGGTTATATATTTATATATAATGTATAGAAGTAAAGCAGATCATAATCACATCACATAATACATGTAAATCTTGCATGACCTTAGAATATGATAACAGTGAAAAGGTTTAGTTAAAAAAGTAGGGGTCCAACAGGGAATTCAACATTTAAACATGGACATGATTTTAAATATAGAATGATTATTCAAAAACACAAAGCAGAGATCATAGAACATCTACTGCAAGCAATAAAAGCTAGTGGTAGGGAATGTAACAAGTCTTACACTTTCCTTTTATGTCAATACATGCATACTTGTTGTATTGTTGTTGTTGTCTTTCATTGACCATGATGATTCCATTCCAAAGTTCTAATACTACATGTACTACCGGTTATTGCGCTAAATGTTTAATGCAAAATATTTCTTAAACAAAGAGATGTTTTATGTTGTAAATGTAGTGTCGACTTATCTTTATCTTGTATCTGGTGAACTCATTAATTATAAAATACAAAAAAAGGAAAAGAAAAAGGAAAGCAAGACACAACCACTGTATAATCAACTTTAAACAATGATTTATTTAAAAGTTATCAATATTATTCATCCATAATAATACATCATTTTTTAGTCATTACAATAGACTAATATTTTGCTGATTTTTTTTGTCCTAAATAGTCTAGAGAAGTGATGCATCCCTTGATATTTCATACATAGCTCTTACCATTGTCATTTGTCTGTAGATTGTCCTATTGTCAACAATCAATCTTGTTCAGCTAATCGACATTCAATTCTGAGAGACATACGTATTTCGCTAGGTTGTTGATTAATTGTAATACTCTGCCATTTATTTGTAACCGTGCCTCTATATGGACATGTTTTTGCTCCAACAGTTTTGTTTCATTTTGTTCATTTGCGAAAGGGGCTCATATGTTTTACTATGATACTAATCATTAATAACAAAAACTGCAAAACTAAGTTACTTAAAATATTCACGTTGTTAAAGTAGTAGGTAACCTTTTGCTTTGCCTTTTCTGTAATCAGATTTCTAGCTTTATGAAAACTTGAGATAACAAAACATTTTCTGTTTCTTGGTTCCGGAACAATACAAACTATCATTCTCTTCACGTTGACAGTTAAAACTTAAGGAAAGAAATGAAGTTGATTTTGAATCACTGTTTTGTTTAGTAAACAATTATGATGTCAAATTATATTGATGCTGCGAATAAAGAGTAAGAATTAAACCTCGATTGTCTAAGAATAATATATCTTCGATATCTACTTAACGTCTTACAGACTACTTGCTTATTAGTTTAAGAAAACACCTTATTTTCTAGAGAAACATGCTAAAAATAGTTTTGGATATTAATGTTATTGCTCTATGCGAAATTTACGACCATGTTCATGAAGGTTAACAGAAAAATACATGTTCAAGTTGACACTAGTTTATTTATCTAAATAGTGAAGTAATTATGAAGTAAAATATGTTTGAGTACGTTAACGGCCATAAATAAATCAAAATGATGAATTATTTATTAGAAAATGTTAAAGAAATTATTCTTCCAAAGTAATTAAACAATTTTCTGTAATATGAAAGTGGGATATCGCATATCATTTTGCTTCTTTAGGAAATAACACCATGAACTTTACTTTCTATTGCAAATTGGTTCCGATATGACATCAATAAATCTTATGCTAGCTTTTAACATGGATTCTTGACCTCTGTGTATGTTCGCAACTGTTTTTGAGATAACGAGCAAGTGAAGCAGTATACAGATCCCTTCTCATGCTTCGGTCAATTATATATTTGTTAATATAATAAAATCACAAATACTCTTACATTCAGAAAATAATATGATTTTAAATTATTAAACTCAGTTTGCTACCATTCAGATGTTATTAACAAAGTATACCAGCATGCATTGATAAAAAGGTGCATGGAACATTCTTATCTGTCTCTGTTACTTTAGAGGTAAAAATCACTTTTGATCATAAACGGTAATCAACTATATTAGATGAATCAATAAGTCATGTAGGCAGAAGTCATTTAGTTAGGATATCACCTTGTAAAAGCAAACATGTATGTATTTTAATAGTTCAACTGAATTTGTTTGTATGCATCCTGAAACAGTGGTCTATCTTTTGAATTGCGTTAACTTATGTGTTTATGGTTTTCCACACTGCTTAAAAGAAACCTTGACAGCTATGGCCATTAGAAAGATATCAATTTTAACTGACAGCGACAGCTGTTAAAATGAAATATTTTGTTTACGTCAGTTCGAAAACCTTTAAAATATAAGAATATAGTCTCTAGAGTATGAAGTTTTTAAATTATTTAAGACAAACACTCATCACAAATGTATGAACTATCATGGTAAAACATATTTTCAGAGAATGAGATTGCCAGCTGTTATTCTATAGGGCTTTGTGGTTTGCGAATAATATCACTAACGTTTACTTTGATTTGAAAATACGCTCCCCAGATGACTGAATAAATGACTTCCTAGAGAAATTTCTTATCGATATACTCATTGTAAAGCAGGTTAAAGAGAATACAATAATTATACAACGTTTGTAAAAATATGATAATAATGTTTGTGACTATTTTCAAAACACTATGTTTACATGTTTCGTATTAACTGTTGATCTACCTACCGTTAACCTAAAATTGTAAAGAAATGATAATAAGTGACAAATAGACGACAGAGCAGGGTCATTACTAATTTCAGGCCCGATTATCACTTTCTGACCCAACTATGGCGTGTAGTAATGCTTTTAATACACTTGATAGATCTAACAATAAATTACTTTGATCAATATTTCTTTAATTGAAATTCCAATCTCTATTGATTTCTATTGTACAGTCACTTCTTCTTGCTTACCTTATGTTTATATAAAGTACACTAGAATCGAGAACCAATTTTAACGTACTTTTCTCGGAATGAATTTGTCATATTATTTTCATTTAATTTCAATAAAATTGTGTTTGCACAAAATTCGCTGAAGTTCACATCATAAAATCATGCGATTCGTGGTTAAAACTGACTTGCCAGTTTACAGATAGGTGTTTTGATGATGTAAAATGTGCCGTCATTGTTTCAGTTCGTGTTCAGCGGGCCGATTATAATTACGAGTTTTCTGCCCGGGCCGCAAACTCATATTCGGTCAATGACACTCATAATCAGTTGAAATTACAGGCAATTTTGTTACTATATATATATAGTTACAAGTGAATTGAGAATAAATGAAAAATGACGTCGTTGAACTTCGAAAAAATGACCGTCACATAGACTTTTTATTCTTTAAATTGACTTAACTATTTTTTAAAGGTTTATAATTAAACAGACTTCGATTATAGAATATATCCTATATTTCATTTAATTGATGTAAATCTGATTTTAAGAATAAAACACTCGTTTTACATTTGTTGATGAAAATGATATAAAATGACATAAAGTTATTATTTCATAAGTCTATATATCAACAACAAGATAGATGAATGGTCGGTGATTATCCGACAGAATAATTATTAAAGGTCTTGAAATGCCGAATGAACTTAAAATTGCTAAATGTCTTGAAACAATTTAATATAATAATTGTAAAATAAATATTCAAACAATCTTTGACAACATTCTAAAGTTTTGTTAATGAATGATCATAAAAGTTAAACAAATATGAATGTTGTATTGATTTGTTTTGTTTACATTTTACATTCGACCCTGTATCGTTAAAAGACGCTTTTCCTGTTTTATGGCTTCAATGAAAATCTTTTAATCTCAGAAAAAAAAATATATATGAAAAATTGATTTAAAAAAACGATAAAATTAAATTAATAAATAAATTAATTGGAAAAAAATAAATAAAACAAAAAACTCACAAACAAACACAAACCATTAAATAAAAATAACAACAACAACAACATGTTTATAAAAAGATAGGGTCACATACAAGACAAGTAAAAAACAACAACAACTCAGTAAAACAACTTTTTCAACATAATTATATTTATATATATTCTCGATCTTGACAAGGCTATATATCTTTTTACGGGTAATACTTCACATCATTTGGCATATCTAATTTCCAAACTGTCTCAGAAGCTGACAAATTTCGAAAAATGTGATATTTCCTTTCAGAATTAAGTCAATGTGGTGCCAATAATCTTAACTAAAATCTTGAGTGCAATGGTATTTAACTTTACCACAAAATACAAAGATTGAATTCTAATATATATGATTGCATGAAATTAAAAACGTAAAATTAATAAAGTTTCCAAACAATAAATGAAATGATTCAAAATATATAAAGCTTTTTATTTTGCATCTTTAGTGTTAAATTGACAGAAATTACCATGAGAATTGCAATTATACTATGATTGTTATATTACTCAATTTTCTAATCTTTGAAATAAGCAAAATGTATTTATTCCTTTAAAAGACAGTATTTTCTGTGATAGCAATTTCCTTTTGCGATGTTCAAGATAGATATACCGAATGCGATGTTTAAAACACAATTGTTTCATAATGGCGGCTTGTAGACAGTATAATATGACAAAACATCTGAGGTAATTTAACTGTAGATCACAAACATTGACAAGGCTAAAAGTGTTGATTTAAACCATATTGATGTACACATCAAAAAGACAAGAAACTCGGTAGTGTTTAAATTCAATTTTTGTGAATTATAAAAATTGATTTGCCATGAGTTCAAAATTCAATATGAATATGATTCAATATCGTTCGTATAATTTAGTTATAAAGAACTTATGAAGTTCTTATAATTTTAAGACGTAATCGTAGATCAATTCCTCAGGCAGAATGACTAGTTTTGTATGATTTTCAAGCTTTAATCAAATATTCTTTGAGAAAGTTCGCAATCTCATGATATCATCTCCTCAGTACAAATGTTGAGAATAATTGCAATCTCTTAAACAGCTTATATTACGATTATATTGATAATGAACATGTTTATCGTTAATTTATCTTCCTCAACACGACCTTTCTAAACCAAAATGAAATACTAATATTTTAATTAAATTTATTAAATGTAGTAATCTCAAGCTTGTATCACTAAGTAATTTCACATTTTTTATCAGATTGATGTAGATTACTGGCATGAACTTCACATTAAAACAGTTACAGAGGCATTACTGCATTTTTGGAACATGTAATTAAATACAATTGGGATGTTTCTTTTCCATTACAATAAAGCCATAAATAACTTTAATGAAAGCAAAACATTTACCTAGAATAATAAAATTTGATGTATGTTACAGTTCATTATAAAATAATAACATGCGTGAATGTTTTACGAACACTTTTTTTAAGTACCTATTACGTTCTAATAGCTACAACTGTCTATAAATTTTGGTAACCTTTGATGTTTAATGTAAATACAACAAAATCAGTGACTGTCATATTCCATTAAAATTAGTGTTTAAAACATTATTTCAATATTACGTGGTATGTCTAACAGGAAAAAAGATGAGTCGTTACTAATAAGTTATATAAAATGCGGTTCGTTATCTAGGTCATTCCTAAATGATATCAAGATGACTTTTATAGAGGTATAACAGTATCTGCCTTGTGCCTAGTTCTGTTTTGTTTGGTGTCTTGCTGTCTTCTCCCTGGTGGTTCTGTGTTGTTTGCGACATGTAAGTGTTGCGTGCATTGAAAGCCGTCCATCTTTGACCTTGTTTTTCATATTTCAAATATAATGAATGCTCTGAGGGAGAAAAAACAACCGTTTGCCTTATAAATTTATACATATGTTATGTATTATTATGTCTTTAGCGTAAAAAGTAAATACTCACTAAGTTATAAACATGAGTGTATCGGCAGGACGAGTGTACGATTTGGAATACGTTTTTATTTGTTGTTGTCATTGCTGCTTTTCACTATTTTTATTTTTGATTTGAGTAGTTCAGAGAAACATGCAACTGCGACATGTATATGTTATCATTTTTATATTATATTTTTGTTTTATAGATTTAAATTTTATATTTTACGGGAGGGCACCTAAGAAATTCCTCCATCAATAAAGCTGGAACGTGGCCATAATTTACCACCTATTTTATTATATATTTGGTTAAGTACCATATTGTTATGCATAACAACTGCATGTTTTATGTGCTATGTGACAGTTGTAAAGATTTGCATAGTATAGAACCTCAATGATGCCATATTCTTCTTGTCTCCTTTGGGATAATTGATTTTAGCACATTGAATTTGGAATATTTAATAGCGCTTAAGTCGGTGCAAGAGGGCGTCAGGGATGAAGCACTTTTTCATTATTCCCCCTAAACAGACGTAAACAAGTCTAGTCTCTAATTTTCATGTTATTTTGTTTATGCCATCGCTACCGACGGACCTCCACTGGTACATCCTTAGATCTAACTTTTGCTTATATGCAGATGATGGAACTTGCTCATCTTGACCATTGAAGCAATCGAATTTCTACATCATCTTCCGATAAAAACGAACTACGTGCTTTTAACTGATGTCAAGTGTCAGTTTTTATACATCAGCAAAAGGATGACTGTAAGATATGCTAGAGAATGAATAATAAATGATCAGTATTGATTTAAGTTGAAAGCCTACTGAAAATTATAGAAAAGAATAAAATTTCAACTAACGCGATCTTTGTTTTATTCCCAGAAAATTGTCAAGTGAGATTATTCTAATTTTTCCGCTGTCATGATGAGTACAAGTTATTTCAGTAATGTATTTTAAATATTTTTTTAAGATTGACAATGATAATCAATAATTGGTAATGAAAAATATTAATTTTATAACACAATATAAAAAACGACCTGGTAGGTATATTGCAAAAAGACTGACCCACTTTTATTAAAAATCGAAAGAATCATACCGATACATTCTGAAAGCTGTTTATTAACATTTCCGTTGGTGACGTGTATTGGTCCGTATTGTTTCATAGTCAAATATCAAACTGAATACAAATGTGGCAGAATGTCAGGCAATTGTGTTATTTACCTGTACACATAAATAGGCATAAAACCAAGTTCAGCCTCAGTTGTACTGTAAAGAATATACCCAGATGAATTGTGTCTACTGTAACAGTCATTCACTTTTCTTGAACGTCTTTATCTCTGGAAAAGAACATGAAATGTTACAAAAAGTGAACGCACCATCAATTAAACTTAACTTTTAAATTAAACTTATTTTTTTCCCAATTTTAAAGGTTTTAACCCTATCAATCTTAAATTTTCGTCACTAGAAAAATAACGGATTTCCGTTCAATCATGATACATTGTTAGGAGAAAATTTATCTTAAGCTTATAGATTAACTTGAATCAGTTCTGTTTTCTAAAGTGTAACGTAAAACAATACAATATACTTTGAAATATGTTATGCAGGATATGCAAACTATGAAATTGAATATGATATATTGATACATTTAATAAAAACACCATAAAGCAAGTAGTGAATATCTTAAACATAACCTTATGTTATCTAATTTAAATTGACTTGTCCTGTTTCAATCTGGACACAACTTTTAAGATAAATTTTCAAAATATGTACATGAACTCTCTGATCTTTTCGGCTGATGTTGTTCTATATCAGATAGCGTTTAAAGAAGCAGTTGCCCCAGCAGGCGAAGGGATAATCAAAATTTAAGTATAGTCGAAGCTGGTCTGAAATTGAATGATGTTTTCTCTATTTTTATTCTACTAGAATAATATAAATTATATACTGTACAAATAGAGTTTATATTGCCATTTATTTGCCAGCCAACAAACAATAGCGTAATTAGTTTTTAAAAAGGAATATAACATTATTTCAATGTTTAAATGTACCTTAACAAATGCAGAATAAGTGAATAGATTTTATGAAATACCGTTATAGAACGTTAAACAACATTCTGAATTGTATGCGAACACAAAATGTTGTTCAGACACTGCAATTATAACATATGTTCCGACATTCTCTACAAGAGGGGCAATAATAACAAGAGTATGTAAACTAAATTATAAAGGTTACTATTCATGAGATGATTTTAATTGCAATTTCCAGACGTTATGACTGATGACTGGGAAAACATACGTTATGCAATGTAAGCAGACAATTTGAAATGGAATAAAACCTTTCAGATTGATAACATAATCGAATACAATGCTTGACTTACCAACTAAAGAAATCGCGTTATTTAAATGACGTTTTTATTTGAAAATATTTGCAAATCTCTGTTTAATGAAATAATACTTTTTGAAATAGGTTTGCAGCTTATTTTATCACATACATGTAGATTTAGAATATTGCCTTAGCCGCTTTTGAATAATGAATGCATATTAATGATCCACGTTCAATGTTTAATTACAAAATACTAACAAATGTAAACAAATAACTCAACAAAACATCTCGTTATATATTGTTCCAGGTCATGTTCTGCAAAAGTGTACATGTCTTACATTCAGAGAAAAAATGAGTAAACAATTGCTCTGTACGCTTTCTGTTACTTGTATATATTACTTATTAGTATATCAATTTCTTATCAGCTACGGGTGCGTTATTTTAAACAAAATTGAAGGATCATTTATTACATAGAAATAGGTTATTTATTTATCCAATAGCATATTAATTTAACATTTCAATTAATGTAACATATTGAATAAATCATTGCTTACACTTCCGTTATTTGCAAAATATATATAAAATGATATGTATATCTGATGTCTGCTATCTTTGGCATCAAAGTAAACCTTCCACGAAAGTAATTAATCAAATTGTCATTCCATGACTACAGCGTATATGGTGCCCGGAAAAAACATACGTGTACCCAGAACGACAATGCAATAGGCGGAACTAAATAAACACATATGAAACTTTCTGAAACAAATGTAGCAAATATATCGAAAATGTATTACACGATAATCATAAAATATTTTATTGCATGCATTTCAGTTATAGTGATTGACTTTCCTCGCTATTAAAGTAAGCTTATAAAACTATATTGGGTTCATTATACATAGATCATTGTCTCATTTAAACTCCACTGACGATTGCTTTTGTCAGTGACCTTGATAATGTATATAAATATTGATGGAGCGCAGAGAAATTATTTTTCGCCTATATCTGCATTAACACGAATCATTTCTTTTCTATTAGCAGTGAACAAGATAATTTGTCATTGATATAAGAATGTTAAGTGTTGAAAAATGAGTACCGCTCAAGTCGCTGCCAGAAGGCGTGTGGTGTGTTGCACCTTTTCATTATGCCACATGTGAAGTCTCAGACAAGCCGGGTCTGCAATTAACATGTTATTTTGTTATTACTCAATATGTTTTTTGGGGATCACCTTTTATCAAGATTTTTATATTTTACAACAGCAGGTTTCAAATGCTATATGGCAGCTGTTAAAAGTTGCCCGGTATTTCAATTCAGTGCTGTTATATTTTCTGGTCCTTCGGGATCATTAATTTATTCCATAGCACTTTAAGTGTGGAAAATTGAGTACCGCCTAAGCCGTTGCTAGGGGGGGGGGGCGCTTGAGGGATGTCGAAACTTTTCATTACGCCTCATGTACAGACTCAATCAAACCGTGTCTGCACAATTTATGTTATTTTGTTGTCATTAATGCTTCTGTGGACTCACCCTTTGTCCAGATTTTTTTAGTTGGATTAAACAGGTATGTTAAAAGCGTTTAATACAGAAGGCGAATTGGATTACACTTTGTCTATAGCCTTTTTTCACATGAGTAAGGTCATTAACGTTCAGAATAAATTCTATTGTTTTTTTCTCACTTTTTGAATAATCGTATTACTTGTCAATCGTTTTATTTGTTATAAAACATGGAAGATATATGAAATGGCATAATGTATAGGAATATACCGTGAAATATGTCACCAGCGGATGCAACTCATTTATCAGAGCTCAAAAACAACAATAAAAACATTATCATTAATCAAATTCTCTTGTAGGAACTAAAATAAGTTCATGTGTAGGCAACGATGTTCGTTAATATATGATTTGCTGTTGTGAGTACAAACGCGTAGGTATTTCAGGATGGTGGCAAGTGTTCTCTGCTTTCAACGAACTGAAGTTATTACAATATTGCATTTTATTAATACGTGGCTTTCTATAAAGTAAGCTTTTGTAACCATTTCAATTACCGGTTCAATTAAAGCCTTTTGGCGGCGAAAATTTCAGTAAAACTTGCATGGCCTTTCATAATTATATTAATGATTTCTTTTCCGTGTTTCAACTTACTGTGTAAGCAATCTATTATCAAAAGTTAGATATATAATCAAAATACACCGCTTGAATATACATCTTGTACCGGTATTAATTCTATGTACAAAGATTAAAGAAATTATCCAAAACGGTCAATTATAATGAGTTGATGACTGGCTAATTTGATATGCAAGTAATTACTTAAAAAGTCCCAATGAAAGAAAATCTCACGTGATGTTTACCACTATGCTGTGTCTTGTGTCTTATCAAAGTGCGAGTTTATCTGGGGTTTTTATTATATAATTATTTTAACAGTTGCATCTACTTACCACTTTGATTTACTCTAAACAAAATAAGTACCAATTTGATATTAATCTTAAATACAATTTACAGCATTAATCCTCATATCAATTATAATTAGCACTGTCATGTACATCAAAAATGCGCATAAATTTGCTGTTTCATTTTCTGTTGATCAGGTTTTCTTTCAGACAAGTTTTAAGTAAACACATTACGCGTTTGTGAATCTCATAATAATTTATAAAGAAAGTGTGTTTTTTATCATTCTAGGATGGTATTACTGCTGAAGAACATTATAGTTATGTCAAGAAATAGACAATCAAATATTTTTTTCAAGATTTAAGATTGAAATTAGATATTAAAATTGTTTTCTAGCTTCTCTACAGAAAATGTATATCGCTTGATTCCATATTTGTAACATTTGGATAACAAATAAATTAAAGAGTTTTTTTTAAAGTATACTTTAACCTTATTTGATAAATGCATCTAACATTCGTTGTCATTTCACACATGTCCATTTTATACTCGTCCAAAAAATGGTTACATTCTCGTTTTTACACAATCTTTGTTTAATGTTCACTTGTTAGGACAGAACTTAATATTTGAACACTTAACGTTAAATGACAGGTTTAAGGGAGATTTTTATTTAAAGAAAAATATTGAACACACCGTTGTTGAAATACCAGAGTTTTTCACCCAAAGAAAACGAATCTTATGAAAGCCATTACACTTGTACACTAAGAAGAGAAAAATTAAAGCATATTTCATACCGACTCGGTAATTTCTATTGAGTAGAAATCTTAATTGTCTTTTACGTTATAAAATTATATCTCAGTTATTAAAATGCAGATAAATTGTAATTGTTACAATGTAATTTTAATCAAAATAATAACAACAACAACACACACAATTCAAATTAATCTATTTCAGTTCATCTGCATCAAAACAAAATATGTACAATTTTTTCCTGATAGTAAATACGATTAAGATAATTAATTGTATGTTTATAAATGTACTAGACACATATATTAACACTTGACAGAGGAGAAACATTATGACGCTGAGGAAGGAACTATTAGAAACACATTGATTTATATTCACTCACGATAATGCACTTTATAGTCTGTTTACATATAATAAATATTCGGTTGAAACATCAAATGACGTCAGTGTAAAGTTTAGAATTGTAAGTAAGTTGAAACATATTATTGTTACGAGCCAGGCGTAACGAGAAAGAAAAGCCAGCAACAAACGTGTAACAATAACAAATTTATTACAGAAAAATTATTAAAGAAAAATAAAATAACAAATTATGTTTACAAATACCTGAAGTCCAAATAAAAATGAAATCTTAAATGTCTAGTCTGATCCTGGAATGACCTTTTTGAATAGCACAGTTAAATCCAAATTAAATCCAAGAACACTTTAGAATAAATTCCCACAATAAAATCCACAAGAATAATCTATTTTAAAATCCAAGCTCCAATAATTCACTTAATATCCAAGTTGAAAAATACTCCAAATATATTGATGTCTTAAAAGGTAACTGATGACTTAAAGATCACTAATGACTTTAAAAGGGTAATGCGAAAGAAAAATGTCTCCTATATATATTAGCTTAGAAGTTTCTAGAATAGTCTTTCATTTTCTACAATAATCATAATCTAGCAACTTCAACAATAAAAATTCATTCCGGAAATTTCTATCTAATTATAATGCATGAGTTTTCTACAACAGTTAAGAAAGTTCTAGTACATACATGTAGTTTATGTTCTAAAAATAGAACAATGATAATATTGGAAATACCAACTGGTCAGATTTAAATTATATACATGTAATATGTTGCATACATAACATTATATTTCTTATAATATATATACATGTTACAATTTACAATAAACAGAAAGCATTTCAAATTATTCTGAAAAATATGGATAAGAAAAAAAGACAATTGTCATATGAAATTCTTCTCCTTAGTGAGTTATTGACATATGATATGCATTTAAATCATTACACTCATATCTAATAATCTGAGAAGAATATAATACAAAACAAAAAATTATGAGTAGTACATGTTTCATCAAATGCATACATTGACCTGTTCACTACATGGATGTATTTAAGATCCTCTCCAACATAAACATATACATTTGATACATACAAATAAATTGATAATGCTGAGACATTTTCTAAGATTACACTTACCTTTCTAACATGTTTTGTCTATTCTATAAGATTTCGGATCTACAAAAACAACATTATTAACCATTTGTTTTCAAGAAGAACTTGAAAACCTTTTGAAACCTTTTACTCACTTAAATGGCATTGCATTATAAATACGGGGTTTTGAATTTGATTGCATTCCTTTGCCGCAATCAGATTAAATTAAATATACCAGGTTTTAGTAATTTGTTGATAATGCATTTCTATACTTAACCGTCTTCTAGTATATCTTCCATTCTTCCTTACGTCTTTTCAATCATGTTCTCTGTGAGATGTCAATGAAAAGTGTCAATATTTTCTTTTCATATGCTAACATCTTTATAATATGGTTTGCTGAATCTTGAAATCGTCTTTGTGGTTAGAATTTGGTGATTATGTTCTATAATAAAAACGCCTGGCTGGCATTATGTCTATTAATATATTAAAAATGTGTAAATAACTAAAATATTCACTCAGGAAGCATTTTCAATATTTCGTGCAATGCGCTCGGGAAAAGACTTTATTCTTATAAAATAATGACAGAAAGTATTTACTTAGGTCCAGTAAAGGCTCAGCATAAATATACATGCTTTGTACATTCATATAATTTGTTCGTAGCTTATTGACATATATTTCATATCAAGTCCGTCTTTTTAGCCAAACACGGAGAGCTGTTTTGTTCTTTAGGCGAGGATGAATTTCTTTCCTTTTTATCTCTGTCATTTAGTGTAATGACTGCTTTGCGAGTAGTAATCTGTCACTTGTGAAAAGAAAATAGCCATTAAAAGTAAATCAGCGACATAAGAAAAGATAGATTGTACAATTTCTTGCACGACAAGGTATATTAATTAATGAAGTCGATTATGTTACAAATGTGGCTACAAAACTTATAAACATTTCATTATATCTTATATCCTGATGAAATAATTTTCAAATTTTTAACTTAAATAAACTAACAGCGCTTCTCTAAAGGTGTTTCTCTGTGTCGCATGTACAGTGCTTAATGTTCTTAGTGTTTCAAGCTCCATACTCAGTACATTTATGTACAAGTTAATATCAACATTCCTCGTCGAATTGTGGATTATGTTAGTACATGTACAATAAGCTATAACAAATTGTCAGAATGGCATTGAAGTAATTAAGAAACAACTTCTGAACTGAAAGCATTTTCTGATACATTACAAGATACTACACTGGCTGACGATAAACCTATTGAACAATGTTCAGTACAATGTCGTGCACAGGTAATATTTGTGGCTGTGAATCACTGTCTGTTAAATCATTAACATTTCATGGTAGTAGAAGATATTAATTTAGTAAAAGAAAAAACACAAAAAGGAGATACTGCTTTGTTCTTTTAAACGAATCATGGCAACAATAAGATTGATAACGCGCTAAGACAAGTTTTCCTTTACATTAAATTCTTGAGGGAAAGTAGTTTACTTATTTGATTAAACGACGAAATGCAGAATCGATCATGTTTGACGTCTGAAAAACAAAGAGCTAAATGCATTTCTTTCTTACGTTTATACATCAGATACACTTTTAAAACACACTGTAGTCACAAAAACGACTACCACGAACAAGCTCTTAACATAATTCTTTTGTTTACTTCATTTTGTGTTATCACTGTTTTATTACAAACATAATTATATAAAATACTTCAACAAACATTGCGAATAATAAAGCGCAAAGATGACCTTTTATACCATTTGAAATACTTGCTTATATGTTCCTGTATTTGCACATAATGTGGAGTTCAATAAATAGTTCACGTATCTGTAAAAAACAGCTACATTGCTTAAGTTTCAGTTAGTTATTTGAATTTTATCATGAAAATCATAATTAACATCATCATAGAAAACAAAACAGAAATAAGAGTATGTGCAAAAGAAAATACTCGTTTTTCCTCTACTTTTTATATATTTCTTGATGCATGTATTTCAATATAAAATAACTTTAACATATAGGACTAAACATTATAATAAGAGTTTGAACGTATAAAATATAACCTATTTTACCTATTTCATTCCAAATCCACCCAATTTTCTTTCTAATATATAAAAATAGTTAGGGAATATATCCTTTTCCCTGTGGCACTTAATCAATTTGGATCTATATTTCAATTTTGTCTAAATGAAAAATGTTTACGTCTTACACTTACAAATTTGTGACAATGTAAAATGAAACAAGCAATGATACGCTATACCACATTCATCTTCTTGTTTATATGTTAATTCCTACAAAACAAATAATATCAACACGTCAGGAATATGTTGAAATCCATAATCCATATCGTCAATAAGCATATACCTTTTGCTACTGAAAATATATGGATGCAAGTTTTAAAGCATTGTACTTCTTTTTAAAAGCTTTGTACTTCTTCTTTATTATAATTTTGTAATGGCAATTTAACTTAAAAGCATTGCTTATAGAGACTGAGACAAGACAATTCCGTCTTACGTTTTTTCATATCTTCTCTATTAATACGGTATTCTGTCTTCAAATTGTACTTCATTATTTTGTTATAATAGACATAAACTAATTAAAAAGTTTCTCAGAGGTATATATATACTTCGAAAAATGCTATTAAACATTTCCATCACTATGGTCTGAGTCTAGTATGTTTGTTTAATAAACAATACAAAAGCAACGTTCGTCTGTGGTTTCTTTATTGGTATGTTTTCCTTATGTTTACTTATTAATAATATAACTTATTGACGCATGTAATTGTATTACTTTATTAAATTAAATATAAAAATAGGTATATTTTTATCAACAATTTTATTCTCTATAATCATCAGAGAGACTGAACAACATTTTATTGGTTTTTTGTGTTATTGACAATTGTATAGTATCATAATGCAACTTACAATGTGCTTATTTATTTTATTTCTTATAATAAGACATTAGTATTAGTTTTATGTAGTAAGAAAAATGATAACTTGCTTAACTTATATGGTTAAAGGGATAAAACAGACTGTTTTACTCCACGCAGAGTATTTATTGTGTATCATATTTTGAGACTAAATAGATACATCTCCGAAGCTTAGAAATGTCACCAATAAATGCAGAACTCTTCAGGTTCAAAGACAGAATAAAATAATAAAGACATAGTTTTTTTATTGTTTTGTAATAATTTAAATTTAAGTTTAGATTATTTTCAGATTATTTGAGGACTACAAAAAACAATACAATATTAACCCTTAAATGGCATAAATTGACATTTGAACAGAAATATGTAGATCTACAGCAAATTATGAAATGTATTTGCCTGCTTTAAATAAGGTCATTTCCGTCAGCCATTTATGAAATTCAATAACTTCCTTTCTTAAAATGACGTTTATCAAGCTCTCGGGTAATTGTTTAGCGAAAACTCGGTGCCGTAAACAGTTGCCTTCGGGCTAGATATTTCGTTTTGCACCGGCAGCCGATGGAAGATACTTCTAAGATTAAATGTATAGGTTCTCTTTAAACAATGATATAAATAAAATGTTAGAATTATAATTGATGAAATGTAATGCCTACCCCTTTTTCAAGTTGATTGTGTCTAGATACATGATTTGTATTATTGAAAAGAAAGGCAACAACTTAGTTATATGCTGACCACTTTTAGTACATTTCAATATCAAATGATTGGATCGCAGTTCATCAAAACTTTGAGATCAAACTATTAAACAATGTTATATAATACTCAAGACTTGCTGATTTAGAGTAAATGCAATGAAAATATATTTCTGTTCATCAATTCAAGCCTGTCTGCCTGCCCCAGAGAAATAATAATATTAATAATAATGATAACAACATCAATAGTAATAATAATAATAATAATAATAATAATAATAATAATGATTATAATAATAATAAGAAGAAGATGAATATTAGTAATTCAACAAGCAAAAAACAAGAACAAAAATATAAAAAATAACTATGTGTGAACAAAACCTTTTCTACAATAAGCAACTAAATTTATTACTTTATAGTGAATAAATCTATAACAATGCTGCCTGTAGTTGTCATTTTTTAAATTGAACAGAAAGAGAAAAAATGTCAAATTACGAGTACATTATTATAGTAGAATTTGTCTTTCCGAACAGCGTTTAACTATGTAAATTAAATGCAACGGTACTTTCAGGGAAGTTAACTAAATGCAGCAGACTGTCTACATTCGCGATTGACATACATTAATACGCACTTGACACAGTAATTACGAGTGTTGTAGTATTTTCCCGCAAACTGATTTTGGTATTTCTATAAAACGGCATTCAAGAAACTGATTTAATTAAGTTAATTATATATATTTATTCAGTTTACGCATAGATACATAAGTGTTAAAAAGCCATTCTATTCTATGTTGCACATCTTCCCGAAGATTATAGAAACAATTTTATCATTATGAATTTTTACAGAAATATTTTACGAGATATGATTTTATACCCGTTACAAATATGGTACAAATTGTCGCAATGGTCATATTCGTTATCCATTATTTCAATAAACTAATGATCATGCTTTTCAAATGACCAAACTTACATAAGGAAACTGATTAGGCAAACGAGGTTGCATGTCAGTTAAGAATATGTTCCTGTAATTTACACTGAAAATGACAAATACCATTGAATAATAATCTTAGATAACTGATTGATTAATTGATGCTTAATCGGACACAATTCAAAGGTCATTGTTTTTTATTTTTCCCACTAATGGAATTACTAAATCTATAAGATTGAAAAGATTGTCACAAAAGATACCTCTGATCTATACCATCTTAACACGAAATAATATAATCAACTACAAACGTGCAGTAGCTATGGCTATGACGATGACAATGTCAGTAGCAATGGAAATTGTAGGTGATCATTACAATGTTATACTTACAAATTGTATGTTTTATGCTATTGCAAAAGCATACATAACTTTGGCTATTGTAATGAATACAAAAAAAAACATCTTGTGAGGGAAAACCAATTGTTCAATTACAAGCTTTAAAAATACTTTTTCAAAGACAGTTTCTGATGTCTATGTTTTTATTTATTTATTTATGTTACAAATTTCGATTAGGACCAGGTTTGAATGCTAAACTGTGACTTATACAAACCATATACGGACATCTTAGTCATAAACATGTACCAGTTATTTTTACCCACACAACTAATTATAATGTGGGAGAAAAGACATAACTGCTGCTTTCATGCTTTTGTTAATGACAGCAATACTTGATATACAGAATAACTGTCGAAAATAATTACAATATACGTTCTACTTTTATATATATTTAAGGCATAATTTATATCTCATACCTATTTTGTAAAAAATAAATGTCAACAAAAAAACCAAACCCCCGCTAATTAAGGGCTTCTTGTATTTAAATATGGTGACAGAGGAAACAGCTTGACGTTACACAAAGAAAACCTATAGCCTTTTATTTTAATGGCACGAACCTTATGAGACAATTCGAGATTCTATGAATCCTTAGATATTTTTTTTTTTATATTTGGGGACGTTATCAAATAATGGTATAACCTACAGATTCCATGCGTGAAGACTTGTAAAGGCGTCAAGTTTGGAATTTAATTACATTCTGCGTTATAAAATCTATAAATCTAGATTAACAAGTACAAATCATTCTTCACAACGGAGAGTAAGGAAACATTCTTCTAGCGCCAAATAAGGCTATTTTCTCAACAAGGAATTGTTGATGGACATCATGTGAGTTACATTATGAAAATCGTGCCAAAAACCTTCTTTGATACTGAGTGTTTATGCCAAAGATGTAATTTTTCTAGAAGATTGAAACAATATTGTTATATTGTTATAAGTACCGCCTCCGTGGTCGAGGGGTTAGCGTCGATGACTTCTAATCCAGTTACCTCTCTGGCGTAGGTTCGATCCTCAGGAGATGCTTTGGTTGTTTAGCGCGGAGGAAGGTAGTCTAGTACTGGTGTAACTTTCCAGGAACGATGGTTAAGAAACTACCCGCCTATATGACTAAAATACTGTTGGGAAAAGACGTAAAATCAAACAAACAAAATATTGTTATAAACGGGTAGCAAACATTTTTTTTATTTAGTTTATTTTGTTTTGTTTGTTGATTTGTTTGTTTTGTTTATGCTTTTGTTGTGAAAATGACTTCAAAGAGAACATTCTTTAATTTTCTTTTTTTTCTTTGAAATTCGAAATTAGTTTTTAAACCTAAAAGCATCTTATTTTCATGTTTATCATTGAATCTTACTGATTTTTCTGCACTTCTTTCAGCAAAACGCTGACCATGTAACAATTTAATAGTCTTACTATTATTGTAAAACGTATTCTCAGCTGAGCAATTTCTACAGTGACATTACCATAATAAAATGTCTGCAATCTGTCAGCTCATAAAGGTTTTTTAGCGTCACATGCAGCAAAATAAAGCTATCTTAGATACAAGGGTTGGTCAATGATTGAAGACATTGTATTTTAATTAAATAAGAAAGAGTTCTTTTGCTTTTATATTGTTTATTTACCGTAATGTACATCAAGCTGTGTGTTAAAATGACACGTCGGTAGCACTGATGTCGTATATATCTAAATTATATAATTTTCTCATTGCATATGTTTATTAAATTTCAGTGACTTATTTCGATGTTGATTTTATTTAGAAAGCAATACGCAAACTCCAAAGCGATTGTCTGCATGGAATAGCTCACACGTATATTGTCATAACTATGCACAACAGTATGTAAATAAAACAGAGTTATATATTTGTAACTGTGTGAATGTTAGTCATAGTATCCACAATGATTTTTTTCTTTTAACATAGGTCTATATTCGACAAAAACGACTGAATTCCCTACTGTTTAGAATTAACAATGATATATTTGATATCAGACATTATTATTGCAATTAATTTGAAATCACATTGATCTGAAAGTGCTATCCGAACAGACCGGCAATTACTGAATAACATGAAGTTCTCACATTGGTGTTATATACAGTGAGTCTCATATGTTTCAGGCTGATTATTATTTGGCTAGCATCCAAGTTAAAAGCAAAATTTAATATATTACAACATCATTTGACATCCGAACAGGTTACCCCCGCGTAATTTCTTTACTAAGCATTTATCATCTTTATGTCCATGTTTAAACAAGATTGAATGTCTCCCTTTACTTGTAAATAAAGTAAAGCCGCTTTTTTTGGAATAATCAATGTTGTTGCCCAGTAACTTTTTAAATGATACTTTTCGATTTATTGAAGCAATTAATTTCAAATACTCAATAACATTACAATTTTGTCTCCTTTAGAGACTTAATTTCCTTACTACGTTTATATAAATGTTTATTTAGGACCGTTATATATTTATGTGCAAAACAATATATAATTTGTATTAAAATATTCGCGTAAACCTTTGGTTGTCTTAATATGTTATGCAAATTGAATATAGAACAAATACAGATTTTCGTCATCAAAATGTAGTTTATTTAAAAAACAGACGATCAAGTCATACCAATGATACAAAACATACCATTATGATTATCAGTTCCACTAACCGAGCAAACTGTCTGTCTTTTATGTCTAAAGCCCCAGTCACACTAGAGCTTACGACCAGTGAAGACCAGTTCACGATCACCAGTGACCTCTGGTCGCGGACAATCTTTAAAACGTCTTACGACGGTCATCGGTGATCTTTGGCAGTCGCAGGTTATTTTATTTAGGTCCCACGACCAATTTCAGTCGCATAGAGGTTTTTGAGCTTGCACAAAAACCTCCTTGCGATCAAACAGGTCGCTAGTGATCTTATAAGGTCTTAAGGCTGTCGCACGATGGTCGTTTGGAAGTGCGACAATCTTCCGACAGTCTTTACAAATTGCCACTAGTCACTGATATTCCTAAGTAGTCTTTAGTAATCGTGTGATGGTCGTACGACAAGTTGTAGGTGAACGCATGTTATGTCACGGGTAGTCGTAAGTAATCCCAGGCAATCTTGAGACCATCGAACGTTTACTTATGACCTGTCGTACGATTGTCAATGATGACTTGTCTTACGATACTCGCAAACGTAAATTTATCTGTGCAAAAATGGTTTTGGTCGCAGACAATCGCTGATGATCGTCAGTTTTAAAAGTCGCCGGTGGTCGCAAGTAATCGTAAGCTCTAGTGTGACTGGGGTTTAATGTATCTAAATCATAATAAATTGCAATAGAAAAAATACGCGTTTTAGGGCTAGGATGGTTGCTGCCACTTATAACTGAGTATGAAGAGGCTTAATCAAGCCAAAAATGCAACGTTGCCAATTTTGCCGACATAAGGTTGCATCATTTACGTTTTTGTTTCTCTACAAAGAAGCATATAGAAAATAAGTAAGAGTAATTTGTTCCTGAATCTATTACATGCAACATCAAACAAATTCTTAAACGTTAAACGTTGAGAAGTTTAGTCGCCGTTTAAAAGGTCAGCAGAAGTTCTTAAGTCCTATAAGAACATAAACGTACACTATTGATACGTACGTCGATAATACATTTTCTGGGAATACGCCCGGTCAGCATTTTCTTTTCGATGATCCTTGTAAGAAGATTACTATTATCACAAGGTACTAACATTTGAAACCAATCGTCTTGCGATTGTGATATCTTTTTAATGCAAATTAAAATGGCATTGCAATATTGTAAGGTTACTCAAAGAGTATTGTCTTAAATTCGTCGTCATATATGAAATAAGGTAAAAGAGATGACATTATGAATACGATATTCTGACAATCTTCCTATTAAAAAAGTAAGGAATATCTCCAAAAAATAGCTATTATTATGCAGAGAATCATTCATATCCAAGGAAGTAGTAAAATTAATTCTAAATCAGGATGTTGTCGTTTGTTTACAAATTGATACTGTAATAGTTTTTTTTAGCAATTTAAAAATATTCTGAATAAAACAACTTTTAATGATTTACTTTGAAATAAAATAGAAATCATAATCATGAAAAAAGTACTTTCAAATCAGAGTTTAAGTATAAAAGCATGTAAATATTGCAAATCAATATTGTTTTGACAAAAGATTTTATTACAATTCAATTCCTCTTTTGATATGCGAGGTGTAAGTGATTTGTTCACAACGCATGTATGTACTTAAACATCTCTTTGCATTTATGTATTTCCCTCGTTCGTTTATCCTCCCATGTTCTCTGTGAGATGTCAGTCTCAGAATCAGAAAACCTCATTATAATCTTTCCATAGGCTAAAAAACTTTATATTAGGTTTGCTGAACCCTTAAATCGTCTTTGCGGTTAGAAGTTGTTAATAATGTTGTATTATTACAACGTCTAGATGACATAAAGTGTATTCAAATAAATTATTCAAAATTGTGTTCCTATAGAAAATCATTGATTTGTCTAATGAAATATTTCGTGCAATTCATTCAGAAGGGACCTCCTTATTATACATTTCTAAATTAGGAATTTATCAATTCCAAAGGGTCAGCAGAAATATACATGATTTGTTCACTTATTTCATAAGTTTAATCTAATTGAGATGTATCTGTAAATCTAATACTAAGTTCGTCTGTTTTATTAGAATGTTAAGCATCGGATTCGTAATTCGGGGTTGCCGGTCCGATCCTCGCGCGAGAAGATATTTTTTGCTGGTAATTGATACTAATAGTCATGTTTGATAAGTAGTCAGACACTTGCGGAAATTATTCAAATTAAAGTTATGTGGAAAATTTACCCGGTCCGAGCTGGGGTAGGGGTAATAGAATTTACAACTTCTATACATTATAAAATCCTTCAAAACTACACGGATTACAGCTAAAATATTTGACTTTAAAATATTGCCCAGTTCGCCTCAAAGTCTACCAAGACTGTTCAAATTATAGTTCTGAAACCAAGTTGGAAAGATAGATTATTAGCATGAACATTATCTAGTGAACCTCTAACATGATTGTTTAAACAAAAGCATTTGAATCAAAGTTGGCATGTACCGAGGATAATGGTTTTAATTTTATAGTTTCAGATGTCAAACTGACCTATCGTCTAGATTTTGATCCTGTGACCTACTTTTACTGTTGAGAGTTACAACAATGAAATTTGGACGTCTGCCTCAGGAATAGATCATGTACAATTTAGAACTATGATATCAGTTTGATACCTGGACGTTAAACCAGAGATCAACCTTTTAGAAATGTATCCTAGCACATTTGTTCTTTACTTTCTCTTAAGCAAATGTATCTTTTTATATATAAATTAACTCTCAAAAGCTTAGTTATTATTATGCCTAATAATTTAAATTTCAAAGCAGCTATCCAACACATTGTTGTTTGGATGTTTTTAAAAAAGAACTATCATCCGAAGATAAAATTTTACTACAGGCTCGTACATTCATATGGAACTACATAATTAATGTTTGCCTTGTCCGACGAAAAAAAAGAAAATCCAAGTAAAGATTTTGCAATCTTGCTGAAAATATTAACCGTTGCAATGTTTTTTATTTTGTAAATATTGACTACTGCTGCGCATTGAAAAGTACATATATAGATGAGAAGAGACAAAACAGGTACATATCTACAAAATTGGGTCTAAAACTGGCATTTATATTGTGGTTTCTACCTGCATCATAATTATTGTCCTGCTCGTAACATGTTAATGGGTGTGATAATAGGATGTTTAAATCTGTTTCAAGTGATTTCAGAAACAAAACAGCAGTTAGGTCATATTTATTTCGTGGAAACTGCAAATTTCACTTCTATGCATAATCAATATCTGTTTACAAATAGTTTGATGTGTTTTAGACCCATTTTGAGGCGGATAGTAGCTTTCATTTATAACATATTATTTGTCGCTAAATCATTACAAATTTAAACCATTCTAATATTTGAACATATTTTACAATTTTTTATTGTAGCCAATCAAAATTTAAGCATGCTGCTCTGCATCACATGTCTTAAGTCTATTCATCAAAAATGAATACAATTAATGTAGATTGTTTACCTCCTTCACTAAGATATATTTGAAAGTGCAAGATGACAGGCGATGCCACATATATCTTCTTTATATACTAGTTTATAATTATCACTAGGGAAAAATATCACGACAGGAAGATTGAAATCCATTTCCAATATCGTCATAAAATATTGTATCGACGCATATTGTTTTCTACTGATAACATCTGGATTTAAGTTTGAAACCTTTGTACTTTATGACCAATATATAAACGTTTAAATAAAGGCATGACTTATAAATTAAAGGGACAAAAAAGTCGCATCTTACTCTTCCTCCATATCCTTATTTATCATTATCGACACGATATTTTGTCTTTTACGTTGCTTTCTTATTTCAGTATAATAAAAATTACCTATTGCTTTGCAGAAGTAAATATAACTTGATCATAGGGTGAACATTTCAATCTTTTGTTGCCGAGTCAAATATGTTTGTTTGATGTACACGCAATACAAAAGCAATTGTCATCTGCGTTTCCCATGTCAATCATGAATCTTTTTTTCCAGTTTGCTTATTTGATATCACTCATTGAAGCATGTAATTGTATTCTTTGATTTATATAAAGATTGATATTTCATCAACTTTTTTATTCACTGTAACCTTCAGAGACATTGTGCAACATGTCATATTAGTTATTACTATTGTAGAATTGTTTGTCGAGAAAAAGATGTTTTGTAAAAAACAAATTGTATTAAAATCTTCTATGACTATCTACTATTGAGATAGACAGGATTTGTAATATGTAGAATTAGATACATTATAATTATAATTTATTAATATTATCACTATAGCAAGTGTATTCTTCCCATGATTCTCTGTAACATGTATTCCCGCCTAAATGTATGCAGCTCCAGCGCTCTTTGAATCAGTAAATTAAACAGTCAAAATATGAAAAACAAGAAAGACAAGGAAGGATGGCGTTAGATGAACGCAAAAGACACACTTTGTGTTAGTTGTTTATATCATGACTAAAATGTCATTGCCCTATTGTTATAGTACATTTTTTCAGTTGAACAAAACATTGAATTGTATGACAAAATGACAAATTATTTTATTAATATTTTTACTTTTTGCACTTGCAATTGGATGGATATATTTATGTATTTTTGGATGTATATGGATGTATTTACATTTTTAAAGGAAAAAGAAGTAAATTTCTTGATCAAAGGCATAGTATAAGTTAATCACTGAATTGAAATTATATTTACTCTATAAAAATTATATAAAAGACGGTAATGCAATAAATGGAAATAGTATGCATACCATCTGTCTGTGTATTGTGTCTAGAAATTGTTATACCTATGACATTTTGAAATTGGCATCTTACTGTGTTGTATCCTGAAAAGCATAGTTAATTACATTACAATATCAAATAACCTGTTACAAATATGTCTACATTAGAACCATTTACCAAGATAATGTCAATCTTGTTATATAATAGATTTATGTTTGATTAAAGGTCAGTGTATCCATGTTCTGTAAGAGCAAGAGAAATATGTACAGACATTTAATTTGCAAAACAATTTTTATCGCAAATGATAATAATAATAATAATAATAATAATAATAAAAAAAAATAATAACACAAAATAATAAAATCGCGTTCACAGTATTCTATACAACAAACCAATGCTTATTAAGACTTACAATTAATTTGTTCATTTTGCATATTAACACAATTAATATAATAATCAAAATTAATATTTTGTTTCTGTAACACAAAACATACAATTTTGAAGTATTACTTGCAATCGCCATAATAGCAGTTACAGTAGTTGGATTGAACTTTTTCGTGTTAATTTTGATAGTTTTTCTTTTGGATATAATGCCTGTCTTATTGCAAATGAAAAACATCAACAACACAACAATGACCTTTGCAATATGACAGATTTAACCTCAAGTGTAATGTCAGTAACAACATTTAACTACTAAATTGTCATTTAGTCTCCACTTCCGGTACTCATCAGATTGCAAAGTCGTATATTGAAAAGACAAAAAAATAAGTACACTGCAGCACTATAAAGTTGTGTTTATATCCGCCAAAGCCAGAAACTTCTTTTATTTCATGATCCTACACGATCAGTTGAATAATGGTGATTTGGCATTGTGCATTCCAATGAACATCAACAGTAATTTTGGCACGTCGTTTAATATTGGAAATGGTATTGATACGTTATCCAAATACTCTGCAGGCATGACATTCGGCATGATTGTCAGCAGGACTTTAAATAACACCATATGCTTTAAAATGTCATATCACTTTCGCATCATACCATATTCCTATAATATATTCTTGCATAACACTGCATGTATATGTTTCATATTTTTATTGCATAATATCAAATGGTACATTAATGTATCACTATTATGTTTTAACTTATTTCAAACTGACATAGCAAAACACTGAATTTGCACGATTTGCTCTAATCGCTTAAGTTAAATGTCATACATTAAAACATATTTATTCATATCCATTGTTGACAAATATACTATTAAATATTGTTTACTTATATTAGCTAATATTTAAGGTTTTGTGTTTATGTTGTTTTGCTTGTCATTCACCGCACGCCATCGGTCCTTGACTGAACGTATAACCGTGGATTTCTACTGACCAAGTTGTTGTTTGCTCAATTAGCAAATTGTGAGACCTAACAGGCAATATAGGAACTTGAAATTTATTTTTAACCCAGACTGAACAGTCGTTTCAATTGCGCATTAAATTTCTTGGGATACTTTTGTTAAATAGTTGTGTAAGATACTTTAGTAAAAGAAAACATTCAACTTTTTTTTCGTTTTCTTCTTACATCATTCTTTTCCTTTACAGCATGCTAACATTCGAAAATTGTATTACATTCATTTTATGCACTTCTAACACTGGCGTGATGATCGTACCTATCACCTGGCTGATTTCACTGTGGTTCAAACAACTCTTTAACATTTCCCATTCGGTTTGGTTTTTTTCCTATCTGGTTTTAATCTGTTTTCTTTTTTTGTTCTTTTCATTTTGTAACGTTTTCATGTAGTCACTCTTCCCTATTGCTCTCTTTAATTCGTTCCAGGAAACCGATCTTCGTGGCACTTTATTTCAAAATTTTGTTTTCATTTTATTTTCATGCCAGATATTTTATTTTTATTTAATAGTGTTATGAAATTATCAACTTTAATGTCCTTTATGAACCTATAAAGCCTTATGGCTCAATAAAATTCGTTTTGCAACATTTTCAATGTTGCCGTTTTGAGGGATATTTAGTCAATATAATTGTGTCATTATGATGAGCAGGGGAGCATAGTCTGTCTTTTGTTTTGGGAATATCAAAAATGCGTCTAAGTTTCGACGGAGTAACACATGTTTTATACTCTGCTTTTTTTTCTTCTAAAAATTGAAATAGTATTTACAGCTAACAAACAAAATCATAACGCCCTAGACCACTGAGCAAAAGAGTCGATTCCCTCATGAAATAGTTAATATGTGTGCACTCATTCGCAACAAGAAACAACTATCATTTTTATAAAAACAAGACTATTTGTATTTAGTCTCTAAATGTGATAGCTACGTAAGCAAATTTTAAACTGCTGCATCGTTTTGGTTTATTGCTTTAAGTAAGTAATAAAACTTTGACAATAAGTGTGTTTGTATGATCATTGCATTCATATACATTGTAACAGCACTTAAATCGAGACATAACCTTAACTCAACTGTGAAATTTACTACAGTAATTAAAAATGCTTTTAATCTATCAGAACCTTTATTACGAGTTTATATTTTCACATTTAGTAATGTAAACTATCTTGGCTAGTTAGATATATCAATATCAAAGACCCTCTGTGTGTTAAAATATAACACTCGTAGATTTTTCATTTTAAGTGTTGTACATGCAGCTCTTGTTTAATGTGTCAAGTCAGGCCTATATTATATTGTTCTTACTTATAATAGTTACTGTATTGATAAATTTATTGAAAGTCGACTCACTAAAAGTTATTTTCACATCGATACTTAATTGACAGCATGCTTAGTGTACATCGCTTGTCTGCACGATATAGAGTTCAACTTTAAATGTCATATCTGTGTAAAATGTATTTATTTTGTAAATGAACTGAGCTATATTAGTAGTTGTAATAGTGTCATTATATAACATTTCTTCTTTTTTAGCTTCAGAAAAGAAAGTATTGCCTGCTCTTCACGTAAATCTGCTCGATATGCTGCTCAATAATTCCATAGGGCATGTGATTCATCTAAATTTGCAAGTATACAAACAATTCACTAAATCAGTAGAAAAATTCAGAATAACAAGAAACTGATTGGTTGATGGTTTGTTTAACAATGAATGAACTTTTGCTGCCTTTTGTATTCAGAATGGTATTAACGAGATTTCTCTTGAAGAAATGTTATTGGCATAATAATCTACTTTTCTGTGGTGTGCCTTGTTTGTGTAAATAATCGCTCTCATAGCATCTTTTAACACAAATACTTGGTCTTATGGACCACGTGATGCACAATATAATTTCGGTCTTACTGCGCCGTTAGTCCATCAAAACAAGACCAGTCACCCAGATAAAATCCACTGAGCAAACATGACCATTAGTACCAAACATTGGTATTTTTCAATTCTTCTTGATGTGTGGATGCAATTAACAGTATTTACTCAAATATCCCTCTCTTTTGTCATGCTAAATGAAAATGTATATTAGTTGTTTTTTGTGTTTTTTTATATTATGATTGACATTGATTTATATATACAAAACTATCATTATTGTCTACAATTTTATAAAATAAAACATTTCAAAGATTTACACCAGTCGTCTGGTCTCGAATTTATCATTTGATAATTATCTTTTATTACTTAAGCAGACATGCAAACAATAGAAATCATATTATTGTGCTTATGAATTCAACTAACTAGACCAAGTGTCTGTTATACTTACTTATATAATGTATACTTAGCAGTTATTTGCAATATTATCATTAACAACACTTGTATATCTTTTAACATATTGAATGGTCATTATTTTTATTTATTTATTTTTAAATTGCAAACAAAATTAATTATTAGTTTCTTCATGCAAAGAAATGTTATGATTGAAAATAAGTACTATAAATAATTGCTTTTAAATATACAATAAGATGTTGATTTTGAAAAGCGAATGTATGAGACTGAGAGTGTAATAATAATGTACTAAATAGCTTTGGTTGTTTCGATTATAAAAAAAAATCAAACCAAAATACCAATTGTTCCACAAGTGTACTACTATGCAAGCGGAAATGTCTTTGATTTGTATAAAGCTATTTTGAATAAATACATGATTCTTTATAGAATCACATTTCGCCATTTCATTTTGCACTTGAGGCATAGATACAACAGCAAATATTGTGGACTTCGCAGAGGTATTTATGGGTTTGCATGAAAAAGAAAGAATATCTGCAAACTAAATGTCACTTGATAATCAAAATCGAGTGAATTTAAATAAATAGGAATGAAGCTCAAAGTGTAAATATGCATTGAATATAGTTAAATATGTTATTTTCATATCAAATAGAGGAAACCATACGATTTATATGTATTTTTGAAATTTTCATTTAGAAACGTGCCTGCATCGCCTTGACCGGTGCCGTCTAATTTGTAATCTTTATACCATGAATTTGAAACAGAAAAAAGATCATTTTTTTAAAGTCACCTTATAACCCATAAGCATTTTTTTATGTAAGCGCAAACTTTAAACGTAGGCACTATAAGTCCGATCAAATTTATTGACGACTGGCGTTCCCGTGAGTTTTTCCCATGGCGGCATGGATGGTGCCAGAGGAGTCGCACGTCATACAACAATGTCATTTTAAGCGCATTTTATGAATGAACCGCGTTAAAATGACGTAATTCCAGCGCAACGAAGAAGGAAACTATATGCTTAGGATGACGTCATTTCGCGGTTTCTATTGAAGTTGTAAATTAACACACAAGTGTAAGAAAATAGATATGGATAAATGACGCCAAATACCTTATTGAAGTAAAATGGGCGGGGTCCACTCGGAACGGATATACCGATCTGAATTGCGCTATATAACACTACAGATATTATTAAGCAGACTACCACAATATCTTTTGACAGTCAGTTCGACAAAAGTTGCTATTACATAGCCTAAGGAATGTTACAAGGGGTAAAAGTATGTCATATTATTTAAGCATGAATGTATACTATATATTTTTTCCAAGACTATGTTTAAAATAATGATTTTACGTATATTTACTCATATTTCTCTTTTGTTTAAATGTTGTAGCTCTATATCTATTAAGTAAAAAGCTAAATGAATTATACGAGCCATTGTTTTTCTTCATAATCCTGTAGTTTTCTTGTACTGGTTTTCAAGTATTGTGAGAAAAAAGACGGATTTGCGTGTCAGTCGTAGTTTCCTGTTCTGAAATTGTCATTTTTTATCTTGAGAGAAAATCATTAAACACTTTCGTGATAAAAAGACGAAAGCGATCGTAGGCACGAACATAATAACTCTGTAAAATGACTTGCATGGACAGGGACGTTACCTACAATCCTCATACACACATATAGGCAAAAGATATTCAGATTTTGAAAATATGACAAAAAGCGAGTTAAAGCGAACAAAATGGGGTTGATTAGTTTGCTAGTATCGATGGTAGATAATTCATAATTAGGTCTTGTGGGTTAAAATATTACGGTCAGCATAACGAGTGACATTTCTTAAAATGTGCAATCGGTCCGTTAAGTACTTGTTTAATATACCAAATCTTATATTAATTTTTAAAATGCCCATTCTATCAGCAGAAACTCAAAAACAGACAACAGTTTTTTTTAACTAAGGAGCTCTATCATATTTATGTATAAGGTATCTTTAAATGGCGTTAAAATGCACAACACAAGATCCACTACACCAAATAGATTTCTTCATATTCTAAGATTTTGAATATTTTGAAATAAATATTAAAGTTTATGGGCAGAAGGTTTCTTTCTGCTAATACAACATACCAGTATAAAACTAGAAGCATATTTCCTTAACAAGTATGTTACTTGATTTCAAGATTTCTTTCTCATTTCAATTTGTAAATTATTTTCAATTATGTGTGTATGTCTTCTACAACGATCGTTTGATCTAAAACGCTCCTGATGCAGGCTCGTTTACGCCTAAGTTTTACTGTATGACATACTTTGAATTGTAGATACCTTTGTTACCCATCGTTTTTTTGTGAAAATACATAATAAATAAAAGTTATAAAATTACGTTTATAGACGATGCATTAAATAGAAACGTAAAAAGGCAGACATTGTTATAAACATAACATATGACTGAGACGCGACAGGCATTTCATTTTCTCTTTTTGTTTACGTCATAAATTCAGATTTAACTAAACTAAAAATATGATGACGCACTTAAGCTCTGGTATTGCTTATTATATCGTTAGACGCCAGTAAAATAACTTTTACAATAAGGGAACGGATTTGTATCATGTGCGTGTCTTTTTACCTCTCGTGATTGTCTTATAAACAGGAATATAAATGACAATATTGTGTGACATGTTTTTTTTGTTGTTGTATTTTTCTTTGTAGTTGTAAAATCTGTTGGTGAATAATTAAAATATTTAGTCTACCTTGATATGCTGATAAACATACTTGCTGAACACACTTGAGTTGCTCATTAAAATCTTTTAATATTAAGAGATGTTTCTCTTCTTTGTGTAGGCTGCAATAAATATGTCAGTGTCAAAAGTTTTCCTTCTTGTAATTCATGTTATTGCATGTACTCGTGATATTTTTTATTGGTATGTAAATGAAAAAAAAGCTTGTATTCTTACATTTGACTATCTCATCGAATAAATGTGTACAAACTCACTTTATGCTTTATAGCGCGGTGTACATTGTAACTAGTAATGTGATGTGCTAAACCCATAATAAAACAAACTGCACTGTACTTCCACTGCTTCTTTTTGTAGAAAGATGTACCTTATCTCAAGAAAGACAATAAATATCTTGATTTGTTAACAATATTTTAGTTTTTAACTTGTAGTTAATTGATAACTGATTTGACACTTGATGCTTTGCCAGACAAAGTCTTAAAGTTCATGGTGTTATCATTGTCACCAAGAGGAATTGAATATTCCTATATAATGAAAGAAATGACTGTCTTAAAATAAACAACTTGATTTATACCATTCTAACACAAAGAAGGTCTGTCACATATTATATCAGATATGTAACAGTGGATATAATAATTATCTAAACGGTACAACGATTCATTTACCTCATCTCGAAGGTTTTTAAGATAATAACTGTCAAAAAACAATATAGTTGATGTTATACAATTATTGACTAGTGTGCCATTGTATATAACATCATATTCAATGGCACTCTAGTCAATAATTGTTTTATTATATGAATTGGTTTTAAGAATCTTAAAATATCACAGAAAATGTCAACCATATACTTGTACAACTTTCGCCTGTTTCGTTGACGCACGAGTCAGTCACAAACGCTGCACATACAAAAGTAATTCAAGTTTATACTCATCATTGTGGTGTACCCTTTAACTAGAATAGTAAAGTAATGATATTTCAATAGAGAAATATGCCATAAAGAACAAAACGCATCACTTCTTTTTAAATAAGCACGCGCAATTAACAATCTACGATATATGGTCATTGAATATTAATCTTAATCTATTTTTAGACTGGGAAATTCCAAGTCAGCTAGTGAATATCATACTACACCAAACGAATATGATTCTGTAAAAAGTACTGTTGACTACCGTTTGGACCAATGGGATTGTAGCTATATTTAGATTATTAAATAAAATATAATAACCTAGACAAATATATCCAAACTATGATAAAAAAAGAAAATAAGTGCATTATTTAAAATGAGATCTCATGTTTCCGTTTTACATTTTATCGGTCTTGTCAAAAATGAAAACTGCAAACAAACGGATAAACCATGTATTGGTGCATAACCGCAAAAGGATAAAACCCAATAAAATAACTATAATGATAAAAACAATAAATAATACAATAACATAGTTAAACAAGTGTTAAACAACATACATATTTTACCAAACTTTTACAGAAAGTAAGAATTGTGATGTTTTAACACATATAACTAGTTTTTATATATTGGTAGCTCATTAATGTTATACTTCACATCTTTCTGCCCTGAATGAATTAATCAGGTAAAATAATAATGTAAATTTGATATACAACATAGTTATTAAATTACTATTTTTAACAATTATTGTATTTTTATCACAAATAATTGATTACATACTTGGTGCTTTATAAGACATATTTCAAAGGTCAATTATGTTATCACTCATACTAAGAGAAACATTATCTCTTTAAGAATGGAATGACTGTCAGGAGAAAAACAACTTTGATCCATACCAACAGAACACGAAACATTGCAATCAACTAGAAAGTAAAAGGACTGATTTTGATTTTTAATCAGTCATTTCGAGTTTGATTGAAATTTGCTTATAACCTTTATCATTTAGATTTAATTGAACAATAGTCTTAATTGTTTGCAGGTACCCATTTTTTTTCAAACTGAAATGTAAATTAAAATGTTTCACTCAGGGCCTTGAACAATTGACTATTTTCTATCTTATTTTCATACCGTGATAAGCTGTGGTTTTTGTTTGCTAAAATGTGATTTGATAATGTTTAATTTTCTTCTAACAATTATCACAAAAAAATTAGCATACACATTTGTCATACAATATGTTTGAAAACTTATCTTAACTGTTGAAGCAAGTGCTCTTGTTGAGGCTTGGTCATTTATTTCACAAGACAAATGTAATTAATTTGTGATGTGTAAATAATGCTGACGTACAGACGTTATATATTGTTTTTTAAGCTTAAACTAATTCATTTCACAAGCATGTTATAGGCCTATCTATCAACCAATTACACAGAGCAGCTGAACAAATCGAGAACAAATTGATACGACATACTTATGTGTGACGTCATATGTGTAGTTGTGATCACGTGACTACTATCAGTGGTCAACTCGGTATGACCAGTAGTGTATAAGTGCAGATGCAGTTAAACCCAACGAAACAAATGCTGGCATACAATAACAATTGAAAGTTACAACAATACATAGAGGTTATTGAATGAGTGTAAGTTCAATATTGAATTTATTGCACGAGTTGAATAAAATATTAAGATAATATTATTTTATTCATCGCGTTCAATAAATTCAGGAATGAACTTACACGAATTTAATAATTTATTTATCACATACCCAAACTAAAGGCCATTTAAAGTGAAAAAAAATAATCGTTTTTCATTAACGCGCCTGTAGTATAACGCTTACAGTTACACGCCTTTACACTATGTTAGTATTACGCTAATGACGTCACGGCCGTGCAATACCATTTTTACGGAGGCGCAAAATCGGCTGGGTTGTGTGATAAATGCTCTTACAGTATCTGTTAAAGTCAATATTGAGATGCAAGTTTGCTCCGAATACAAAATGATATGCACATTCGTGACAAGGTCTATCAATTTTGTTAAAGTGGCAATCAAGTTATCTGGACATTTGTAGATTACAAGGTCATTTACGTTGAGTAAAATACAGAATATGTTTTATATTCCATTAATACATGTATATATGATTTGTAAAATACCGTATAAGTTATCAATATATAGGCATCATTATTATCATAACTCGGCAAAAATTATGTAACTAATAACTTTATTAATATACAGACATATTACCAATGTCAGTGTTAACAATCGTCAGTGCAGGATAATTATCTCCTGATTGAGAAAATCACTTAAGAAACGCTTCATTATTATTTAATATATAATTATATTATATGTTGTTAAATAAAAGAGGAGATTTATTCAATTACATAATACTTGAGAAAGATACGATTAAATGTTTAATTTATGGTAAGTTAATGCAAAATTGCATTGCTTTGATTGGACCTATTTGTAACTTATTCAATAGTTAAACTGTTAGATTTTTTTTAATAACGAGTTCGATATTTAATTAGACCAGACCGAATCCAATACAGTTTTAAGTGTTTGTGTTTCTTGTTGTTATAGGGCTAATCTTGCTCTACAAACTCAGTGATGGATAATTGATTTTGGATGAGTTATCGTTTTGGCCAATTTCGTTCTGGATAGCATAGGAGCGTGAGAGGTGTTGTACTTTTTCATTATGATCCGTAAAAAAACGGTTATGTATAGACTCATTTAAACCTAATCTGCATTTTCATGCAATGTTGCTTTTTTTAATGCTTCCGAGAGATCACTTTTTTTCCAGATATTTATATTAACATTCCTCAAAAATGACCACTCATCTGCGTACTTTTAACTTCATTTTCATTAAAAACTGTAGTTTATTTATTCTTAAAAAGTTTCATTTATATATATTTTGAAATAATCTCCTATAACAAACTATTCTGAATTAATGTGACTGAGATATGATTTTAAAATAATAAAATAGTCTACAAACAGCAGTCTTATCTGTCTAAGACAGATTTCGAATAATTCTACATTTCTACATATTGTTGTAATAAAGTGATGAAAACAAATTTGAACGAACTTGTTTTAATACAAAAGATTATCCTTAAAACTAAATAAGGAAATTTAAGTTTTAGGAACATGTACTAAACCGCAATCAGCTCTAAGAGGGAAAGTTCATAGAGTAGAAAAGTGGATATGATAATAATTTAGGCAGCAGGTTTTGTTTCGCTATGAGGAAATGTTTAACGCCAAAACAACTTCTTTGCCATTGATTTAGATGGAAAACCTTCTCACCTTTTCGTATTAATTCAATAAAAAATATGTTAAACCCGCGTAATTATCGTGTGATGTTTTTTGTTTGTTTATTTTTTATCTATTTTTTGTTTGTCATCAATTCCTTGTATTTTAATTAAATTGTATATTATATGGCACTCTCCAGGTGATATCATATGATTATTTTCTTTTTCATAGAATAGGAGTCATGACTTTATTAATAAATAATACCTTGGCAATATATGTATTCGTTGGAACATTGCTCTTATATAAATTATAGTAAAAAATACATAAAATTGTTAAACAACCCATCTTAGCTGGCTGTAAAATAGACGGTCATAACATATTTGTTATCCGTAAGCAGCTTAAACAGTGCTATAATTGTCACATTAAGTAAGTAATACACTCCTTCCCTACCGTTATGAGAGAATATAAAAGAGTCAAAACGAATATCAGGATGGTTTGTCTAATTTAATTTATAACCAGCTGCGGCTTAACATTTCAATACGAAATTCTATCATTTTTCTGTAATATGAACAATTTACTTATTATTTAAGCTTATTCATACGATTTGCTTATAATAATGCAAATGTGAATTTAATTTGGCTGTGTTACTTTGGTGTTTTTGCAGATTGCAACGATATCACCGTTTGTCTGCACGAAGTACTTCACAACTTAAAACGTGGCAACATATATTTTATACTGACAACTGTGTAAAAGACGAACATTTTATTTCATTTCTGTCTCATAAGCTTAATACAACAAAACGAGTTTGCTTGATGCGCTGAACATATATAGATACAAAGTTCATTTTGGTTTTGATATCTGACATGTGACTTTGGAACACACACTAATCAGAAACTGTTCACCAAAACATTACTTTCGCTCCCTAATGACTATCATCATGATAACATTTCATCTGCATTTAAAGATTATTTTGACGTTATTTATCAAGACCGACTATCTTGTTTGAATATACTCAATGAATCGTGAAGGTAATTATTGCATACCTAAAATAGATTTTACTTCTTTATTTATACTATATTTATTGAGTGGCTAATTATATTGAAAGGTAACGTAATGCTCTACTTTCACCTTAAGCTATTCATATGTATTAAACAACAGCAAATATGAAAGCATATAAATCTTTAATTGTCTGACATTTTATGCAAGTAAGAATGATCAATCTGAAAAATTTACAAATTTTGCCCGATCTCCGAGGAATTATCAAATAATGGCTTTTCTTCTGTCAGCAGACAGTCAAACAAATAATTATACAAATTATATCATATCTAGCTAACTAATACTATTATCAAGACTTGTGTACTTTTTTATAATTTTGTAGGCATTTAATTAGCTCCAAAATCTCTATACGTTACTATACTTTATGTCTGTATTTTAAGTATACATACGAGTAAAGGAATTATATATATGTATATTTAAACGATAGCAGAACAATATATGTCCTTTATTTAGTTAACTCAATTAAAGTAGTGTAACTAGACATATCAGATAGTATTGATCTACAATAACAGTGGTATAATGTAATTGTTTTAAATAAAACTATAACGAATCAGAGATAGATACAATAACAATTATTATTTTATTATTTATGATTAATGTCAATACTTAACATTAATGTTAAATTTTTTTAATCAACTTGAGGGTAAATTCAATAACTTTTTATTGTGCATGTCAATTATAATTAAATTGATTACAATGTTTTTAATTGACAATTAGATTTAATTAATGTCAATAAATAATTTCATTCATATTGCTGCGATATAAGTGATAAATGACTTTGAAGCCCCTATATCTGTAATGAGATCTTTTGAACACTTTTCTCTAAGACTGTTGTTTGTGTGTTAGACAACAGGCTGATGAGTTTGTTTAATGTTGAAAATAAATGGTCTAGATTTACTGTCATTATATTTTGTTCTGGTATCTTTTTCGTAACTTTGTTATTTTATTTCGAAATAATTACTATATTTAATTACTTTACGAGAAATATTTGCAATCTAAGTAATTAAATTGAAACTGGTAATCTGCTCACTCGAAAAACTTTTTGATTTCAATTTAATTTGGTTTAGATAACACAGACTAATAAATTGATTATGCAGATTTATCAAAACAGCGGTCTAAATGTCATGTTTTGTTGTATAACACAGTTTAGTTATAATAAAAATAAACATCTTATCCTACAAAATTAGTTATGAGTACCTGTTATAGATTGTTATAATAGATTGTTCACTATTTTTTAAATACAATATTAAAGTCCATTACTTTTTCTATCTTGTAAAATGGATCATTACTAATTACAAAAACAAAACCAAATGCTAATATGCCTTGAATAAACAATCATTGCATAAAAAAGCTGCCCACACAAGGATACAGAATTAGAGAAGACATCATGCTATAACGTATTTAAACACAATGGAGCATGCACAGCTCGTGCACATTGTATGATATTCGTGACTCAGGGTGCCATGTAAATACGCAAAGTGCAATCACGTCCCCATAAATTTCATATCAAAATATAAAAAGGATGCCATTCCAGCATGAAAACCAAATAACGAAATATGTAAATACCAAATTTTCCAGACGTCTATTGTTGTGACAGAATACGTCTTATTCATTCTTTAACTCTGTAAAAGCCTTCGGACAAATTAAATACCGTCGTGTATTTCATGCTAGAGTGATGACGTTTGTACGTTTTGATTCCTGTTATTTTATGAATATATATTGAAATGATATTTTTAAAGTATTTAATTTAAGCTTATTCCAAAAAAATGTTTAAAAGCCATTAACACCTTCGAATAATTAGTTTTAAGTCTCATTAGAAGTTAAATTGTTCTTAAAATATGTAAACATGTTTGATTTAATTTATAAAATTTAGAATACAATGTGTTTGACAAATTTGAATAAAGTGCCAACTGTATTGCAGATACAGAAGTTGCGTTCTTTCATAGCATTTGCTGTAGTTTCTAGTCCAATGAATTGCCTTATATTGTTATTTCTGTTTCATCTAAATAAGCCTCAGCAGAAAAACTTTACATTATTATAATAACGATTTATGTTTTTTCATTAAATGGACTAATCCCATTAAGTAGACTGCAATTATCAAAGTTCAAGATTTTTTAGAACGGTTTAAATACAAAGCACAAGCATAAAAATAAAAACATTTGCTCTTATTATTATTATAAACAAAACTTTTTCTGCTGATTGTGTCATGCGTATTTTATCCTAAATTTCAAGAATAAATATATCCATTCACAATATGCTGTCCAGATATTTCAATGTTTGATATAGTCACTGACTTGTTGAAGATATATGGTAATTTCAATACTTCGCATACTCATTTGTAAATGTTCATGACACGAATGAAAAATATACATTTACACCTACAGACTGTTGTCTCGTTTTCAAACAAAATCTTTTAACTAATAAAGTGCCCAGTCAACGCAAGTAAGTAGAAAGGAAGCTGATTTTAACACCAAAACTTGCTTAGTGTGATTGAAAACAGGAGAACAATGTTATGTCTTGTTTCAAACACGTGCCTTTTCCTGACGTATTCTTTAATTTTATCACTTGTCATTTACTTATGACAGTCTAAAGACATGAACTCGATTGAGTTGCTGCACGTTTACTTGTGCTTATATATTTGCAGAGGCACGCGGATTTAATAATGGCCGAACCCGCATGGCTTATGGAAATGTTTGCAAGAATAAAGTTACAAATAGTCAAAAAGAGAGAACAGTTTTGATGATGAACTTTGCGAAAAGTTGCAATATCCGCTAAATTATAATATTAACATGTACACAATCAATATTCTTGCTCTTCGGTGTTCTCCTAATCATAAAAAGTCAAACATAATTATATGGTAAGTACCGTCTATCATTTGTTTTGCTAAATGAAACATTCAAAATTATAACTTTAATGTGTTTCAAGCTGAGAAAAGCTCAATTAAGATGAAAGCATATAGTGTTATACAATTCATAATGAGCTTTCTGTACGTCTTAGATAGCTTCCCAATTTAGAACCCTCGTTATCATTCAATTAAGAGAGACTTTTAACATTTCGGATTCTAAATCAGAGCTGATGCCTTGATTAATCTTTTCTTAACCTTTTCTATATACCACATAATTGGAGATTTGCTAATTTGATGAACATAACTGCAGAGCGTTTTTTAGAAAGCTTTAACTAAGCCATAATTTAGTAGACATAAGCTTCGTAAATAGGTAAAATTGGCTTTTTTGTTTTTGTCTAATATAAAGGGATCTGATTTTAAAAACCTCAAATTTTTTTCAATATTTTTACAAAAAAAAAAATCCCGAAATTTAAAAAAAATGCCCGAAATTTTTAAAGATGTTTCATATCACTTTCCTCTGAATATGATGTATCCTTGAATCAACTAGGCTATATCAAATATGATAGGTCATAAAAAAAATAGAAGTAAGCCAGTTTTATCTGTACATGATTTATATAAGATTTCTATTTTGCTAGAATACCTGTGCTTTGCTAGTTTAGCGAGCATAAACTTTTGTATAATTCAGTTAAAGATGTTATCAACGCGGCAATGATTGTGCATGACAATAAAATATATGTTCCGCCCTAAGCATTATCTTTACTCGTAAAAGGTTCGCGTTAAGATCAAATCAATCATTTTACAGAATATCTTATGTCAGCATTCGAACTGTGCTTTGCAATGTTATAAAGACGTAAAACTAATTTTTTTTTTCATTTCCGAATTTAAATACAGTATACCTATAACTAGTAATAAATATGTAAATGACAGTTTTTTTTTTTAGAAATACAGAGTTTTATTGTTTACTAGAATGTTTATGAATTCGAGCAGCTTTTATTAACCAATGATAAGATGGCGTGACAGTTTCATTTTTCTTTCCTCAAGAGCCATTTTTAACTTCCAAGAAAATTGAACACTTTATCGGGAAAAATAATCTTAATGAATGAAAGATATTCTCCTTTATCTCCATCCGTTTCTAAAGCTCTTTGCTGCTGTTTACACACTTTTTCTTTTTGGATTTCTTAAAACGAATAATTACAAAAAACGAGAAACCCTACATGAAAGAAAAAAGTGTGGTATACTTCCTTGCACGAATTCATTCTAAACGACAATATTCTTAATTAGAATAGCAGCATTATATTTTGTTCCAGGATATTTTAAACTTTTTACCCATGTTATTTTTAATGTATGTAAAGTAACAGAAGCATTGCATTTCTTGTATGTTACCATTTTTATCGAGAATCGACTAAACCATATAATTTTCTTTTTTTATAGAAGCTCTACTGAGGTTAAAAAGCTAAAAATATAGCAATTAAAATTCATACACATATCAAGAGAATCGCATTTCATTTGTAAGGATTAGTATGAAAATATACTCAGAGGTAAATTTATTATGTGTTTTTTGTGTGATTCTTAGCCGGTTGTAATTCATATCATCATTATTAAAATTGTATTAATTATTGTTTTTGTTATTTTGCACCATACACATGATTATTCTTGAAACAAAAGGGCGAGGGAATGGTCTGAAAATTTATAGTTTAGTTATGTGTACAAACTTGCATCAAATGAAATGCAAATATCGAAAAAATATATATTTCAAGTATTATTATGTAAAAATGAAATATATTGAAAAAAATATATGTAGCTTCATACCCTACAGTCTCTTATCAGAATAATTCATTCGTTTACATGACTTTCATTTACATTTCATGTCGAACGATTTGTATTTTAAAATCCGTATATAAATATTTTCTAAGACTACTTATCATCCTAGTAAAAATGTCTATGGAAACAATTATTTGAGTTAATATGAGTGCATGGTGCAGTTTTTTACACGTACCGACATGATTTTATGTTTTCGGCGACACATTTCATTTCAAGTAAATTTTAAAATAGTTATGTCTTTCATAGATCTGAAGTTCAAAAAAGGGAATTATTTTCAATAAAGCCATAGAATATATTTTCATACCAATATAGGTTGCAAGAAATTTGAAATTCATGCAATCGTTCTCGTGGTAATAGAAGATGGGTGAAACCCCATATGGATCTCAAAATTGAGCATCGGTAAAAATGTATGTGAATTTCCGCTGGTCCATATGTAAGATGTCACAACGTAAGTTTTTAACCTTTTTAACATTTATATACAATTCAAAGCTTTTTTAAGAAAATCGAAATGGGATTCTTCCCTCCTGACTTTCCTCTATATTAACTTTTTTGTTCGGATTTTTATGCAGTTTTCATGGAGATATGTTTCCCGTCGTTGGTTCTGGTATCCCAAAAATGCAATGCGTATGAAGAAAATGCTTCTAAACAGACGCAAATATCAGTATTTTCAATAACTCTTACCATTGAATGATGCCAAATGTTCAATCAAATCTTAACTGAAACATGCATTGAGATTTGGCCCAAAATAAAGGAGTTGCTGGTCAAAATTCTAGTCGAGCTTAGTATGTGCTGCAGAGATCCATTAGTGAGAAAACTGAGAAAACGTAAATTAACGTAAACTATCTTTGTAAAGCTATTGAATCATATTAATGTTTCCATAAGATATTTAAATTCATATTATATATAAACACCACTTCAAGATTCTGTATGTGTTTTAACTGATTGTCACTCACAGACACAAAACTTTCTTATTGATTGTCATTCAGTGGATTGCAAGTGAAAAACTTCATTAAAACTGTCCTCAAAAGAACTAATTTACTCTCGTGTCGAGTAAACAACGCAAACTGTTATTGTAACATATTCATAAGTGCTGATATGATAAACATATCAAAATGCGATACAATATACTTTTATTTGTAGTTATGTATAGATACATGGGGGAGCTGAAAAGAAGTAACGTGTAATACTAGTCGAAAATCTATTTCCGTTTTAGTTTGATTATTGTAAATGGTATTTACTAAATATTTTAAAAAATAAATAAACTCTTTGGCGACAATTCCTATATCACATACAATATTATGCTAAGGGGTGGAATAATTTGAAATAATTTTAATGAAACAATGGCGTTTTTTTTATTTACTTCCTCAAACCTCATTTTAACCGTTATCGGCATAAGTGACAATGTAGAACCTACCATATGTGAATATATAAAATAGTCATTGACTTCCAAACATACATGTAGTTATAATCAATGCCGTTACTATCTTTTTTAACGATGATGTTATTCATTTGGCGTTTCACCCCCATAATTAGATATTATATATAATTATAAATTTGTGACATGTAGGAAACAGTGAGTGTATATCAAAGGCACATTATGCCTCAGAAATCTATTTTTTAGAAATGCCAAACACGTGTTTAATAATGGTTCAATGATAAATCTAGAGTATTTTACATGTACTGAAGAAAGTAATATTTAACGTGCAAAACCGTGTGTTCTAACATCATATGAATGCGTTTCTATGTGTAAGAAAATGATTTTATAATAATCAATGTATTTGCCGTTTAAGTGTTTAAATATAAAGAATACATGGGATGATATTTACTGGACAAGCTGGCTAAGATATTGCCCTTTCCTTAATCACGATTTTTGTAAGTCATTTGTAAATGACAGCTCGACATTTTGAAATGAGTGACTGAAGTCCTGTTAACTATGGCTTATCAAAGTTGAATGAACTGTATTCAAAATTTAACAAGCATCTTGCAAATGCGCAATACTTTTATATGAAAGGCCTATAACACGTTTTTGAAAATAATGAGTCTGAATTCATAAGTTAAACAATCACTCTCATTTTCTATTCGGCTTGTACAGCAAATAGATTTTGATTATCATTTCATCTCTTTAATCATCCAGCTCAATAAATTTGTATAAATGCTACATTATAATGTAAGGTACACCTACGTCTACGTCATCGTAATGATATAATATCAAGCAATTTTCGTGCACATGTGAAGTAAATACATCTGTTTTTA
>NW_026862915.1:0-80653 GCF_026571515.1 Ruditapes philippinarum | reverse complement strand
GTCTAGGTCTGGATCCTGGAATGATCCTTTTTAATAGCACAGTTAAATCCAAGTTAAATCCAAGAACACTTTAGAATAAATTCCCACAATAAAATCCACAAGAATAATTAATAATCCAAGCTCCAATAAACTCACTTAATTTCCAAGTTGAATAATACTCCAAATATATTGATTTCTTAAAAGTAACTGATTGACTTAATAGATCACTGATGACTTAAAAGGTAACTGATGACTTAAAGATAAGAATTAATGAAAAAATGTCTCCTTATATATATTAACTAAGAAAGTTTCCAGAAAGGTCTATTGTGTTCTCAAGTAATTCATAATCTAGCAACTTCAACAATAAAGATCATTCCAGAAGTTTCTATCTAAATATAATGCATGAGTTTTCTACAACAGTTAAGAACCTTCTAAGTTACATAACATGTAGTTTATGTTCTAAAAATAGAACAATGATAATATTGGAAATACCAACTGGTCAGATATAAATTATATACATGTAATATGTTGCATACATAACAACTGTCTCCAGATTATTACAAAAAATGAAAAACAATAATCGATATATCTCCTTTATATCCCCTGTGCAAGATGCATAATACATGCTGTATGATAAGAATTAAGTATGATGTTATTTTTATAAGATTTTCTTGGTTTGAAATAGATCATAATATAAGAAATTATACCTACAAGATAGGCAATACACGAAATCATAGCTTAAGTTGGGAAACCGAGACGGGAACACACGTTATACATTCCTGCTAGAAATATCGCGCACGAACAATCACATCTTTATAAGGTTGAGAAGCCGGGCAGGGAACACACATACACACACAAAAAATAGAAAAAACTGGGACCGGCAAAATAAAGACGAGTTTCACGAACTTCACTTATTTCGCAAACAATCATTTATCGAGATATTTTATATGACAGCTTTACTAACAGATAGGTTTTTTAACAGATTGCATTTAAGGAAAACAATTCCACTTATAAATATGTATAAGTGGCAGTTTAAATATATGTATATAGTATAAGCAGAAGTAAAATATCGTCTGCATATCGTGAAGTAATGGTGCCAGCGCAATGTCATAGAACGTCATTCTGTTCACAGTGTATTTAAAAACAAATATCTATTCTTACGAACGAAATTTTACAATAAAATATTAAATAAGTATAGGTTAAAGTTTATTAGCACGTACTAACATATATATAAATTAGCTAGGTGCGCGCAGTGCAAATAAAAACTAATGAATGAATGAATGAATGAATGAATGAATGAATGAATGAATGAATGAATGAATGAATGAATGAATGAATGAAGGAATGAATGAATGAATGAATGAATGAACGAATGAATGAATGAACGAATGAACGAATGAACCATTAAATGAATGAATGAATGAATGAATGAATGAATGAATATTATTATGAATGAAAGAGTGATTGAATGAATAAATGAATGAAAAATAAATAAATAGATAAATTTATTTATTTATTTATTTATTTATTCTTTATTTTTTCATTTATTACTTTGCGTGCAGGGCCCTATATTATCTGCGCGTTTTCATAGACGTTAATAATTTAAAAGCCATTTATACTTTGAAATTTTTGCCTAAAGTATAATCAAAGATGGCATTGATTATGTTAATGTCTTAAACTAATTTAAATACATACACACCACTAATTATTATTAACTGATAGGCGTGGTCAAGATCTTCTTATTGGCCAGTCGCGAAAGGCAGCGCGTGATCACCTGATTTCATTGGATAACCTCTAAAACGGTCAAAATTATCTGATTGGTAGCATATATGACGGTCCAGCGATTCCCGTCTTAATGCAAATGAGAGCAACGAGGCAGTAAATTAATTTTATTGTGACTTTAAGAATATTTTTTTTCCCGTGAACCTAAGCACACAAAATAAAGGATATTTGGGAAAATAAACTTGCTGTAACAAATGCAAATTACTTTTCCCGATAGGTTCTTAAGGTTAAGTTGTTCTGAAGCTTTCAAATTATTTTCCAGAAAATGATGGCGAATAGAAAGACTGATATTTCCTACAACTATATTGCCGGGTCCCGTGGTAAACGCACATCTAAACAGCCTCAAAAGAAATATTTCCGCTATTACTGTGGTCTTTGGTTGATAACGAATAATCAACAGTGCAACATTTCATTCATTCATTCATTCATTCATTCATTCATTCATTCATTCATTCACTCACTCACTCACTCACTCACTCACTCACTCACTCACTCACTCACTCACTCACTCACTCACTCACTCACTCACTCACTCACTCACTCACTCACTCACTTCACTCACTCACTCACTCACTCACTCACTCACTCACTCACTCACTCACTCACTTTCACTCACTCACCTCACTCACTCACTCACTCACTCACTTTCACTCACTTTCTCACTCACTCACTTCACTCACTCACTCACTCACTCACTCACTCACTCACTCACTCACTCACTCCTCACTCACTCACTCACTCACGCACTCACTCAACTCACTCACTCACTCACTCACTCACTCATTTCATTCATTCATTCATTGGATGATTACTTTAAAAATTTCTGAACCGTACCATAATCATTTTAGCTGTAAAATTGGCGCGGGGTTTTGCTCTTATGCAGTTCTTATTTTTCAATTACCAATGAATAAAGGAATTCTCCTTCGCCTAATAAATTAGTGGAATGCAAAATGAATCAATGACATATATCTGATTGGCCCCATATGTATGTTCACACCCGAAAATTCTTGTTGAAAACATTCCATCAATTAAGTTTTTATTACCCTTTAATCAGATTGAGATCGATTTGCATGGTGTGAAAATCACAAATGACCATCTTTGGATATATCACACAACAACATACGTAAAATGTTGATCAATTAGCCGAAAATTTTACATACAGTTTACGAAGGAAATTAGCTCTAAATAGATTGTTTCTTTGTTAAGTTCATTAATTAATTAATTTAACGCCCTTACATTCAGGAAAAACATATTTTATAAAATCATGCCGACCATTTAAATTTGTGAAAAACTGCTGATCAGCCTAGATATTAATTCAATTTTATTTTAAAGCCGTAAAACTTCTTATTCTATTTGTTCGGATAAATTAACGCTCTTTACATGCAAGCGAGAAAGATCTTACAGAGAAAATTGATATTTTGCCGTGAAATTATTATTCATTTTATGTTGTCTGCAAAGTAAATATATTGTATTTAGTCATGCCAACGATTAAATTCTGTACAAAAATAAAATGTTGATCAACTAAATATTAATTCAAATTGATAAAAGCCGTAACACTCTTCTTTTTCTATATGGCCAGCGAATTTAACCCCTTCATATAGGCGAGCAAAATGCTGACCACTTTAGATATAATGAAAATACTAATTAGGTAGATATATAGAGAAAATTGATATTTTGCAATGAAATTTGAAATTTGTTTTAAACTGTCTGCAAAGTTAATATATTGTATTAAAGTCATGTCCATCATTGAATTTAGTAAAATAAAAAACATATATTTTTCGGCATTATGAACAAATATTTTTTTTTTATAATATGTTGAACAATATCTAAAGTGTATGTATCACCTTACCTGTAATTGGAAAGTATATTTTTTACCTTTTTGTCATGTCGATTTAGCTTTTGAAATTGTCAAAACATTTTCAATCTATTTTCATTTTAGTATTAAAATGTGCACATGAATAACCCTTTGAGAATGTTGTAGGACAAATAATATTAAAAGAAAACTCAGATGAGCAGATACAGTAAGAAATTCATTCATTCATTCATTCATTCATTTCATTCATTCATTCAATTCATTCATTCATTCATTTCATTCATTCATTCATTTCATCCATTCATTTCATTCATTCATTCATTCGATGATTACCGTATCAATCAGCTTGAACTGTTAAAATTTGGCGGGGTTTACGCTTATGCAGTTTTATTTTCAGTTACAAAAGAATAAAGGAATTCTCATGCTAATGCTGATGTGGTTTCTGATGATGATGATGATGATGATGAAAGAAATATCACAATATAATGTGATTAATTAAAGGAAAAGAATGGAGGCGGTGGCTGACAAAAATGCCTATTGAATATGGAAAAATCATATCGATCACTTAATAACGCCATGCGAGCAATATCACAATATAATGTGATCACTTAAAGGAAAAGAATGGGGGCGGTGGCTGACAAAAAATGCCTATACATACTTTATGATGTACTTTACATTGAAAAATTTATTACGGATGTATTATATACTGAAGAAACCTCTCATAGTAATTACGGGCGCTTACCTTGATACACACACTGAACAACTACATATAGAAATCAGTACGCTGAAATAAGATGTTAAGCGTGAAAAAAATGCACATTTAAATATTGACCGTGCATAAAAGCAAAGTTCTATAACTTGCAAAATTAATAGAAAAATTTGTGAGGATCCATTTCTTTTATAAAGAAAGCAAGAAAACACTGTCTTCCAGATTAATACAAAAAAATGAATAACAATAATCGATATATCCCCTTTATATCCTCTGTGCAAGATGTATAATACATGCTCTGTGATAAGAATTAAGTATTATGTTTGTTTTTATAAGATTTTCTTGGTTAAAATAGATCGTAATATAAGAAATTATACCTACAAGATAGGCAATTTACACGAAATCATAGCTTAAGTTGGGAAACCGAGACGGGAACACACACATACATTCCTGCTAGAAAGATATCGCCGCAGGAACAATCACATCTATATATTTTTTTTTATTCTTTTAAAAACCTCTTTATATATTTCTGATCATATTAAGAGAGTTGTCTTTTGTATATAATATTTTATCAAATGCATGTATTTATGTTTTACTGTACATATTTAAATGTTATTTTCAAAGGGTATTTTAGCCAGCAAATAGCGTGAACGTATTAATGGAGACACTCTATTGTGCTATTTTTATTTTCTTTTTAACAAACAATACCATCGGAAAATAATATGATATATACCTTAACATTAAAGCTTTTATTTCAAACAGTACATGCAGTATGTCAAGAAAGTTTATTATTTCTTTAAAAACTTATAAATATATTAGAAACTATATCATCAGATGTATTATTGTGCGATTAAGGATTACCAAAAAATAAACATCTTAATCATCAAATTTCACTTAATCTTTATGCTATTTACAAACAAACCTCTATTCATCGGATGATTAAAGTGCTACCGGAAGTTTGTTTAATATCATATTGTATCTGTATATAGTACATTCCCATGCTGTAATGCCATGTACCTTGGGAGAAAATAAGAAGAGATCTGTTCTGTTCAGTAATAAAACATGTATACATTCAAATAAACAAAATAAACTCAAAATGAACAGATCCACTCAACCAGTGCAAAGTGCACATGTAGAGATTTCCACAATAATTACATATTTAAAGCTAAATTTATTTTTTAAGTACATATAGATCATAGAGTAGGAAATCAAACATACAGGGAAATAAATATATTCTTTAATATCTTTCATTGGAAATCCTCGGAAGAGTACATGTATATATGGTGATAAAAAAGTTAAAACGCAAAGCAAAAATTTCATTTCTGGTATTCGTATTGTGATTTCACTAAATGACCGGGGACAACGTTGAAATTTAAGGAAAACAAAGTATTTTTTAATATGCCAGACTGGTTCAAGACGTATAATTGCATGTATATTTAGGAGTAAATGGATGCAAACAGGCAAAAAGAAGAATTTCACATTAACTTCAGAACAACTTAAGAATAAAGTATGAGGTTGTTTTTATAAGATTTTCTGGGTTAAAATAGAACATAATATAAGAAATTATACCTACAAGATAGGCAATACACGAAATTCATAGCTTAAGTTGGGAAACCGAGACGGAACACACGCATATATTCCTGTTAGAAATATCGTGCACGAACAATCACATCTATATAAGGTTGAGAAGCCGGGCAGGGAACACACATACACACACAAAAAAAAAAAAAAAAAAAAAAAAACGGGAGCGGCAAAATAAAGACGAGTTTCATGAACTTCACTGATTTCGCAAAAAATCATTTATCGAGATATTTTTGATGGCAACTTTACTAACAGATAGGCTATTTAACAGATTGCATTGAAGGAAAACAATTACACTTTATAATATGTATAAGTGGCAGTTTAGATATATGTAAATAGTAAGCAGCAGTAAAATATCGTCTGCATATCCTGAGCAATGTCGTAGATCACGGCGTATTAAAACAAATATCTATTCTTACGAACCAAATTTTACAATAAAATATTATATAAGTATAGGTTAAAGTTTATTAGTACGTACTAACAAAATAAATTGGTAAGGCCCGCGAATTCATTAATTCTTTAATTCATTAATTCATTAATTAATTAATTAATTAATTAATTAATTAATTCATTCATTCATTCATTCATTCATTCATTCATTCATTCATTCATTTATTTATTCATTCATTCGTTTGTTCGTTCGTTCGTTCATTCATTCATTCATTGGGTGATTACCGTATCAATCACTTGATTGTAAAATTGGGCGGGGTTTAGCTTATGCAGGTCTTATTTTCAATTTCCAATGAATAAAGGTGATGATGTTAATGCTGATGATGATTCTGATTCTGATGATGATGATGATTATGACATTAAAACAGTTTTAATATTTTCTTTATTTTAAATATAATGTGATATTCGTAAACGTCATTAACGAAGTTTTTCAGTATTCGATGCATAGAAATCACGTCTTTCTATTTTGCATTGAAATCATGTTTATTTATTTATTTTAGTTTGACCAGTGTACATAAATGACATGACATTTACATAGAATATAAAAGTGTACAAAGATACGTATTTTTGACATACATTTAAAATAAAAATCACCATCATCTTCAAAATAACCGGGTTTATAGGAACGCGTTTCTTTTACACTATTTATGATACAATCATTATTTATCTTACACACACATATATATGTACATTAGTACTTTTTCCTATATACCAATACGTCAGGTTATTCGAAAGCATCTTAGATCAATAATCATTAAAGTCGCTAACAATTCGTCTGCTAATTACCGATAACAAACGGTATCGCTGAGATCTTGTGTTTTGGCAAAGCAAGAGTTCTGAAGATATCTCATATTGCAGAGAAATATATATACAATGCATTCACAGCTATTTCTTCTTCATTTGTCCGTATTAGTTTCTACACATATATGACTGATACGCGGCGTATGGAAACCATTTTTTTCTCTCACAAGTTTCATAGATTACTTTTAACGTAAACTGTGAAAAATTCACTATTTTGCAGGGAAAATGTAAACTTTAAGATCAATAAATGCTTTTATAGATTGCTCTGTCCGTTTGTTTGTTATGATAGATATAATTTACATGCGTGTCGCACAAATCAAATATAATCTCTTTTTTCATAATTTCAATAATCAAGTTTGACTTTATTTGTTAAGATATTTTTTATGAAACATATACCATATTGTTTAACATATGTACTTTAAGATAAATGAATGTATTATTAGATTTTTCTGTCCGTTTATCCATGCTAGTGTCAACAGTTACATTAATAATTTGAAAAACGCGCGCTGCAAATAAAAACGCTTTTCATGATGTTTTATTCTTACGCAGGACGTTATATACAAAGGCATAAGTTATTCAATATATTGCAGAGACGAATGTATACGTCAAGATACTGAAATACATCTTAAAACAACTCTGCCAGTTTGTCTGCTATAATACACATATTTCAGGAAAGTCGGACAATGCATATAAAATCGGTGTATTTCATTCTTTTATTATCAATTTTGCCATTATTTATTACGCCATCGTCATGAAACATATACCATATTGTAGGGACATCTGAAAAATTAAAGTCAACTAAAGGAAACACTAATATATTTGTCCGTTTATGCGTGATATTGTCCAGAAATACATTCATAACGAGGGGGGGGGGGCACTCGCGCGGCTAATAAAGAAAAACAGTGTTTTTCTTGATATTCAATTCTTACAAAGGACGTTAGTAACTATGTTTCTGTTGCGGAAACAACTCTGTCCGTTTGCCTGCTAAAATAGCCCAACTAACATACATAAATTCTAGAAAAGTCGGACAATTCAGACAAATCCGTGTATTTCATAATTTTCAATAACCAAGTTTGACTTTATTTGTTAAGATGTCTTTTTGAAACACATTCCATATTGTAGGGACACATGTATTCTGTAAGATGAATAAACGCGATTATAAATATATTTGTCCGTTGTTCTATGCTATAACTCAGAAATGCAGGGATTATTCGGACAATACAAGCAAATCGGTGTTTTCATAATTTTTAATATTTATGTGTTGATTTATTGAGAAAAGTATCTTCATTATACATAAATCCTATTGTAGGGAAACATACGGCGTATAAACATTACGATAACTGAATGCATTCCTATATATATCTGTCCGTTTTTCTATGATAGTTAATAGAAATACATTGTTAAAAAAAACAAAAATAATTACAATTTTATAATTTGTTCATAAATATTAATTGATTTTTTGAGATATTGATAGAATATAAATATTATAAAAGAAGCTCCGCACACATTTGTTCATAAGAATGGAATAATAACAACAACCACAACAACAACAACAACAAAAAAATAATAATAATAATAATAATAATAATAATAATAATAATAATAATAATAATAATAAAGTAATAATAATAGGAATAATCATCCTCATCATCATCATCCCTGTCACAACAGCACTACCACCATCAATAATAATAATAATAATAATACTACTACTACTAATAATAATAATAATAATAATAATGATTATCATTATATATGATAATAATAATAATAATGATGATGATGATGATGATGATCATGATGATGATGATAATAATAATTATAATAATAATAATAAAATATAATAATAATTATAATGTCATAATAATCATAAGAATCATAACATAGTTATAATAATAATAACAAAAATAGAAATTAAAATAATGATTAAAAACAATAATAAATAATAAAAACATATTAATAAAAATAAAAATTACAATAATAATTATTATTAATAATAATAATAATAATATTAATAATAATAATAATAACAATCGTTAATAATAGAAAAATTTATATTTATAATAATTATTATAATAATAATAATAACAATAATAATTGTAATCATAATAATCATAATTATAATAATAATAATAATAATAATAATAATAATAATAATAATAATAATTGTAATCATAATAATCATAATTATAATAATTGTAATACTAAAAATAAAAATAATCAATATAATAGTAATTATAATAATAATAATAACAATAATTATAATGATAATAATCCTTATATTAATAATAATGAATAAAAGTAATGATTATATAAATTATAATCGCATCATGGAATTTTATTCTTCTTCCTTGTTTTCATTATTATTTTTATTATTATTATTAATATCTATTATTATTATTATTATTGTTATTATTTTAATTATTATAATTATTACTATTATTATTATTTATCATCATAGTTATAAATAATTCGTAATCTCTTATTAAAAGAAAAATCAAATGTATAACTGTAAAATAATTTGAAAATGAATCATTTGATGAAAATCCAGTTGGATTTTTTTCCAATAACTTTAAAATCCAGTTGGAATTTTTTCCAACAAAAATAATTGGAAATAAATCCAATCGGATTTTCATTTTTTTCAAAGCACCTTATTGGTAATTCAGGGTGTATAAGTATGTTAATTTCTATCGAAAACTTTCATTTGCCTTTAATTATTTTCCCTTTTATGCTTTTTTAATTTTTTCTGTAAAAATCCAGTCGGAATTTTTTCCAGCTTTCAAAATGGGATTTTTTTATTTTAGAGAATAAGTTCTTCAAAACTAGTCAGAAAGTTATTAAAGGATGTATGAATGGTTATTTTTATAGTTTAAGCATTGCTGGAAAAATTGAAATTCCCGTTGGAATAAATAATAATGTTGGAAAAAATTCCAATTGGAATATAAGTAAATTCCGGCCGGACAGCATAATTCCGGGCGGAATACATGAATTTCCGCCCGGAATTTTTTTTTAAAATACAATTTTTGATAAGAAAAAAATTTAAAATAGTTTCAAATGAAGTCAATTATTTATAATTAACATTAAATCTATCAGATGAAATGATTTTTAAGTGTTTAGGGCAATTATAAATGGTAGTGAAGTTTGCCACTATCCCGGTGGTGCAAAGATTTTCCGGTGGCTGTTATTTAATAATATCTTTTTTAAATCTTTGCCATTTCATGCGCACGATTTTATTACTGAGGACCCCATTTTTAGGTTAAAATGTTTCTGTTATCATATTCTAACCGAGTGACAATTTTAAAGAAACTCAGTTTTGATTTTACCTGTATGTCTATATGAAAACTCCCTAAAACGTCCTTAAAAGCCAAATGGTTTGGATACCGGGCATACATAACTCTGTAAGGGCATTCCTAGGAAAATAAAAAAATGACGCAAAATTAAAACAAACAAATGGAACAAACAATTACTAATTTTTTTGCAACAGTATGTTTAAGAACATTAGTGAGAGAGTCCATCCCCCACTTATTGTTTTCATTGTTTTAGCATTTGACACAATCGATAAAATATCATGACGAAACGATACTGCCTGCGTTATTACAATGGCAATGCATAATTTGTTTCCCAAATAACAGACTTTTCTATTGAATAGTCGTTATTATAGAAAGAGAACGGAATTCAAGTTTCTTTGCATTTGTATCCAATTCTGAAAACTGCTTTAAACTGTAGTCCAAATGTTTGGCTTGGAACTGGTGCTATAATTGTCAATTGAAGAAAAAATTCAGATTTACGTCATAAATAATTGCAATATAAACATATTTAAGTAGGATTTTGCCTTCCGTACTCACCTATAATGTAGTCATGACTTTTAAAACGCGGCGTAGATCAGATAAAACAAGAAAACGAAATAGCTTGCAACTGAAGTCCGCTGGTATACAAGCAACTTTCAAGGTTATACAAAGTGTTTGATAAAACGGCTCATATACTGATGGAAAAATACTATTCTATGGCAAGCTTATATTTTTTCCCGAAGAATGGTGCATATCCCAAAGAAATCGGTGCAGAAATAAAATACTTACGGCTATTTTCCTTTTCGAATCGAGCAATATTTGTCTTGGAAATGATGCCAAAAATGACGTCCAGGTCACGTGGTATTGCTACACTGAATTATATGAAACTAAAATCGTATTTTTTCATATAGGGGATTGTTTTCACAATGTTCTTACAATGTAAATACTTTTTACAGTGAACATGTAATGATACAATCTGTTCATAATGGAACAATTATTTGAACAAAATATTTTTCTAAAGTTGGCAATTTCCAAGCAAGTTGTACTTTTATTAATATTATTGTCTCGGTCAAGACTAACTATGTCGTGTAAGGATGGACAACAGTCTGCAATTAGAGACACAAATAATTATGAAGCGGGCTACAAAAATCGACTGCTTTAGAATTAGTGATACAAAAGTGATATTCTGAAAACAAGAAAGGAAACTTTTCCAATTAGAACGCACTGTAATTTTGAACGACATAATAGAAGAGAGTCTGTAGCCACATTTTCAAAGTATCCATTAAAAATCCTTGTACTTTAAATAGTGCGTATTGTTATAGAAACTAATGTATAAAGTAACATTATGATTATGTTTATGCTATCTTATAATGCAAGATTGCGATGCTTCTGCTGTAAGTGTAGACTTTATCATTTTGCTTTAACCTCAAAGGTATTGTTATTACTGAATTAAGTGTTCAAAGTTTTATAGCTGCTGCGTTTTCGTTTCTTTTTTGAAAACAAAAAAATCTTACAAAATGCATTGATAAACGAATTATGATAGTAAATTGCTTTTAAAGCTGATTGCGCAAATTGCTTTTAAAGCTGATTGCGCATGCTCGAAATCATTACCAAACGACTAAAATCCTTCTTAAAATAACAGCATTGATCTTTTGTTCCGGAACATTTAATTCTTTTTACGTATGTGTGCAAATGGCAGATGTATTCACTACGACATTTTAGTGAATCAGTCATAAAAATATGGAAATTTTATAATTTTAGTGTTGATAATTTTTTTTTCTTAAGATATAACGTTATACAATTTTTGAGCAATGGATGTAAAGTAATAATGTAATAATTGTATTAAAAGTTGAAATAAAACATTATGAATAAAGTAACAGACACAATATTTTTGTGTCTGTGTATAGTTTAGTGATTCCTATAAGAAATATCAATTCTGTGAATGCTTCACATATACTAAAATTTCTTGAAATTATATGTATATCGAGATCATAATGATTTCCATCATGTGTATAAATCTGAAATATTAGTTTCGAATAATAAATTAAATAGAAAAAAGAAAGATATGAGAACCGCTATTCCAGATTTAGAAATCCCCCCCCCTTGCATTACACTGCCAACAATTATTGTACAATATTTATAAAGACATGTGTCTTTTTTAATAGTTTTAAACTGTAAAATATTATAATATTGCAGACTTGGTATTTAAGTAATGATAATGAGTATCCATGTGTCTATAAAAATTGTGTTATTCTGTAAACATTTTTGATAAGTCCTAGATAATTTTCTCTTTGATATACGACTCATCGGGTAAAAATTGCCTATTAGAGATTTAATTTGTAAAATAGACGTTCGTAACATTAGTTTATTGTTTTTACAAACAAAGCATTTTGTTTACTACATGTTAAGTCAATTTATAATGACCTTCTGTTATGCAGATTTGTACTTGGTATGCGGATTAGGACGTTTACTTACCATTCATCTAACAGCCGAAGTTTAAGATTATAACTTGTCGCATCAAAACGTTGTCCGATCCAAAATATTGAGCACAACAATATATAATAAAAGTATAATCACATAACACATTGATTTCATACTATAACATTTGTATTTTGTTTTACTTTATTTTTAAAACAAAAACTTGCCAGGTGTTGAATTCTCAACAAGTGTTTCCCATCATTGTATAAACAAAATGTCAAAACAACCGTAATTTACTTATTGAAAGTCTTTAATTTAATTATTTAGACATTTATCGACAATTTGTTTTTACTACACAATAAAGAATGAGAACATTCTGTATTGTACACTATCCTTGTGTCCTTGAGAAGAAAAATTGAAATCTATTTTTTGATTCACCAGACAATATTATCCTCACAAAAATGTTTTGTTTTTACATTTTAACTCTTAATATCAAACCTTTAATAAAATCCATTTCTTTTCAACTCTGTGTTGTTGTTTTTTTCTGACAGAAGTCATCTTAGTTGAATTTATGAGATTTTAAAATGTTTCTTGCATGTCCCTGTGACCTTTCAGGCAAATTATTTTTGTTTATTTTCACTTTGCAATGCAAGTATAACAAATCTTGTATTACAATAAATCGACAAGACATCGTCTACCAGATAAAGTTATTTAAAATTAAATTAAGTTAGTTTGTATCCTTTCACTGGCAGTAAATTCCAAAAACAGTTTAATACGTTTTAAATTTTATTATTCATATCACTTTTGCTTATATGAAAATGCTATGTATGACGCTGTTGTTTTGTTTACCTTAACATCCTATCTATAAGAGTTATAGATGACTATTGCTACTAACATGATTTTGCACCGACACAACAATTAACACGAATGTATTTGATGTAAAATACACGTGGCGCATGTATTTTATGAACAAATTCAACTTATTTTGTCATACAGAAGAATAATTTAACACACATTTTAAAGACTGTGCTATTTTAGAATAATGGACTTTAATGATAATGGTCTTCTTACAAAGTACAGTATAGGACTATAGTTACGTAGTCTTTCTGTGCAGAACAATGAATGTTCCTCTATTAAATATTTTAGGTGATGTACAAAGGACTTGTTATTCTATCTTGTACAATTAAAATCGCCTTTGGTATGTTTGTGTTGTCTTGTGTTGTGTTTTTTTTTATAAATATTGTTTCAAGCAGCAAGCCTCCAGATTTATTCTATTTTCATGATTTTTTTTAAAATATGTGTTAACGTTTAATAATGTGTAGTGAACAAAGGGAAGCAATTTACTCCTAATCAATTGCATTTATAACTGTGTACATAAATTACTAAAGAGGTACAAATTTCCATACAATCCCTTACTGCGTTAGAAACGCTGTAGAAATATAGTCATAATATTAAAAAAACAGTCATTAACCACATATAACATGTCAATAATTACTTGAATCTGTAACTTTTTTACATTCGAAAATTGTAAGTAATATTTTTTTTAATGTTTGATTTTATTATAATAGTTTGGCTTATCTGGAAACATGTAGCTTTTAACTGATTGTGAACTAGTATGGTTATTTAAGCACGTTTATCGCATTACTCGTATTATAGTTCTTCAACACATATGTATTCATAGTTAAAAGTATAAACCTAATACGTAGTTTAGTTAAATCGGTAATTTTAGAAAAAAGTGAAACAAATGAAATATGTTACGATGATTTGACAAGTCTTGGTAACAGTTTGTTTTCTGCATAATGAATAAAGTATGTTTTCATAATCTTATTTACTTAAAATAGATAAATACAGAATCCCTAAAGAAAGCCCAACACGGCAAAATTGAAAATGTTGCAGGCTCGGTTTGATTGAGCCTGTTCATGGACGGTACTGGAAAGTGCAATTTACCGTCCACGCCCCCTAGCACCGGCTTAAGCAGAATTCAACATTTAAACATGAAATAGTAAAATTTTGAATTTAGAAACATCTGCAGATTTGTTCATACGGCGGTTATCATGGAACCTTCAATGTGACACTTCCGTGTCATTCCAATAAAAGCAGCGTATGGTTCCAAGTAATTAAAAGCGTGTGCCCTAAACGAGAAAACAATGGACTAAGTTGACTAATGTGATGTTAAGGTATCTTCAAATATTCTTACAACAAATGATTTTTTCATGACGTTTTACACAGGGTTCTCATTTTAGAAATACCTATAATTGTTATATGTAGACTAATTTGTACTATTCTTGCCATATAGATAAGAAATACACAACATTGTAAGTTAAAAACTACAATCGATTCTGTACAAGATGTAACTAATTAGGAGCCACTTTAAAAATTAAACGAAATAATGAAGACTTTCAGGGAGAATTTCTTGAGACAAGCCGGACAATATTTCCTTTTCTAAGGTTTCAAGAAGACTTATGACGATAAGTTAATAACGTACTCTACAGCTACAAATTAGTTTATCTACCCAATTTCAATGTACAAATCATAACAATTGCATATGAGGTACATTCATAATTGAACAATTCTAACATGAAAAGTATTGACACATCTTTTAATTAAAATTATGAAATAAAAAGTTTTATACTCGTGAAAACGGTTATGTTTTTTTAATTTTTCTATTTCATTTTCATGAGGATGAAAAATAGTGAGTTTTTCTTTCCTCCAGCAATTATCTCATCAAACCATTTGCATGTATGTCAGATACAAGTTATAATTCACGCTGTTTTAATGGGCACATTTTCAGTATTTATAATTTATCTAAAACAAAACTGATTAACAATATGTTCCATTTAGACATTCATATAAAGTTTTATTTTTGAAAGGTAAATGTTGAGTTCTAAATATTTTGTAGAAAAATTTATATGATAAATACTAATTTTGTGTTCTAGAGTCATTGTCAACTTCTATATATAGTAAGAGATGTTATATTTATAATAAATATAAGTGTAAATTTAGCGGACTTGAATACGCTGATGAGATGGGTCTGCTTTCTAAAAGAGTTTAAGGATTTGCAGTCACATTTAAAAAATAACGAATGTAAATCCATTGTGACCGTTTATCACTTCAAATTAATTTGTTGGAAGTTACTTCAAACATTTTTTGTTCCCAACCAAAAAAATGAATTTGTTAACGGTATTTTGATACTCTTTCTAATGCCTTTCTGTAAAAGCCGATTTGATTTCCAGGCTTTAAATAACTTTCTCGGAAATCCGAATTATAAAGAAGGCGAAAAATATGCGGTCGTCATCAGATGTACAAGGAAGAAATAAGAAAATCTCATTATTCAGATTGATTCGCAAGTATAATATATTAATCGTTTTGTTAAGGTTGTACTATAATACAAGACATAATTCCGGATTAAATTTTTGAAAATAAATAATTGTATCATTGAGAACGTATAAGAATGAGCTGTTAAATGATGCTATTCATGGTAAAAAGACCTTTAAATTAAAGTGAAAAGGTTTATTAGAAAACTATGCATATGGGTATAAAAGGTAAAGGTAAAGGTCTTGTTTATTATAGTGTCACCCCTACTGAAAGGGCCAGCCAATTTGACTTATGAGACATCTTTTGCCACTCGCGGCTCACGAAGCAGCCATTTCGGAACGAGTCCCACGAGAAACATTCATCATTCAATTTACGCTCCCCGTGGGGCTCGAACCTTTTGACCTCCCGATCCGAAGGGAAGCTATATTTGGGAAATAAAGACAGTTTTTTATATGCGGTTAACAATTTATTTAATGCTATAAACAAAGAGAGATTGACTGTTTCCTTCAGGAAAAGTGATATTGATGGCAAACCTGATTATTTGTAAATACATTTGTTATAGAGCATTTTATAATCTTTCCTCTGAAAGAATCTCTAGCTATTAGAACCATCCATAATAATTTATTTTCCTGTCTCACATACCAATTTGTAAAAATCTAGACAAAAAACAACAAATATCTTCTGATATATGATCTATAGCTATTATCTATTGTCTAATATAATACTTCCTGTCTTAACAAAACAACTTAATGCGAATCGTCTAGGACATAATTTGACAAACTTTCCACCATGATGAACATAAAAACCACACAAACCACACGGGAATAGGAATAACTTTCATTTCTGTAAGTTTGAAACACTTTTCAATGGTATTTAAGATAATGAAAATACTTCACCTTAAACAAACAAGTTGAACAAAGTCCTGTCATAGATTTAATTACATCCAATTAGTTTTCATGTGATTTTACTTTGTATTCGAAAAATATCGGAATAGTACTCATATTAAAAGATGTTAACAATTTTCTTCTTCCTAAGAATATACGCAGTTTTATCAGCTATTTACCATACCAGTACACACACTTTAATGATTTTTGTTAAAAATAAAACATCTTAATTTTTAAGAGTTCATTTAAATTGTTTAAGCAAGTTTAGGGGTTATTCTTAGCCGACATTGTTGCTCACAAATACATCACATGTTTATATCATAAATCGTTTAGTTTCCGGCATTGGTTTGGAAAAAAGAACGCCATGACTGTATAATCAAATATCACCATTCAAAGTTTTGTAAAATTACACAAAACGTACAGATTAACTTGAAAACAATTTTATCTACATTGTTGATCTAACCATTTTGTAATATTTAGCATACACATAAAAATTAATATAAGCTTAGTGTTTGTTCGTTTAAGTGATTGCCAGTTTATTTGGCAATACACGTCAAAGATGAAAATATGTGAAATAACATACATTATGATAATTATCCATATGAAAGGTTAATATTTGTACTAAGATATCTAAGATAAATCATATTTGTGCGTTCTACGGTTTTTATAAATAACAAATGTTTATGACTCAGCAGTAGACGTATCTGTGATACAGAAATAGTCAAATACAGTCAGGTAATTAAATATGTTTAATTTATAAAACGGCACAAACAATTAGATGTATTTCATATTCTTTTACTCATAAAACATGTAACTGATAGACATGAAATTTTAAACGACAATAATTTCAGATAAATTTTGAGATTCGTGCTGCTTAATAATAGAGTTTTATTCAAGTATTCTGACATTGCGCTTATCTTTTAAAATACGAATTTTTGTTTATAACTAAATTTTATATTTACAAATTATATACAAGTTTTTTCAATCTGAATAACGTCAATACAAACATTTTCAAAGCATGATAGTTCTCATACAGATACGTTTGATGGTCGTATTTATAGATGAACGCATTGTATTTGGATAACAAGGTGGAGAGTAAGATGTGTCCAAATTAAATATCCTGCACGTTGTTATCTCCGCTGGACTGTTTCTCCTTTCAACATATTAAATGAAGCTTTTGTTGTATTATTCAAATTTTGTGATAAACTACTAAACGTGACCTAATTGTCGCTGGTATACAAGCAACTTTCAAGGTTATACAAAGTGTTTGATAAAACGGCTCATATACTGATGGAAAAATACTATTCTATGGCAAGCTTATATTTTTTCCCGAAGAATGGTGCATATCCCAAAGAAATCGGTGCAGAAATAAAATACTTACGGCTATTTTCCTTTTCGAATCGAGCAATATTTGTCTTGGAAATGATGCCGAAAATGACGTCCAGGTCACGTGGTATTGCTACACTGAATTATATGAAACTAAAATCGTATTTTTTAATATAGGGGATTGTTTTCACAATGTTCTCACAATGTGAATACTTTTTACAGTGTACATGTAATGATACAATCTGTTCATAATGAAACAATTATTTGAACAAAATATTTTTCTAAAGTTGGCATTTTCCAAGCAAGTTGTACTTTTATTAACATTATTGTCTCGGTCAAGACTAACTATGTTGTGTTAGGATGGACAACAGTCTGCAATTAGAGACACAAATAATTATGAAGCGGGCTACAAAAATCGACTGCTTTAGAATTAGTGACACAAAAGTGATATTCTGAAAACAAGAAAGGAAACTTTTCCAATTAGAACGCACTATAATTTTGAACGACATAATAGAAGAGAGTCTGTAGCCACGTTTTAAAACGCGGCGTAGATCAGATAACACAAGAAAACGAAATAGCGTGCAACTGAAGTCCGCTGGTATACAAGCAACTTTCAAGGTTATACAAAGTGTTTGATAAAACGGCTCATATACTGAAGAAAAAACACTATTCTATGGCAAGCTTATATTTTTCTCCGAAGAATGGTGCATATCCCAAAGAAATCGGTGCAGAAATAAAATACTTACGGCTATTTACCTTTTCGAATCTAGCAATATTTGTCTTGGAAATGATGCCGAAAATGACGTCCAGGTCACGTGGTATTGCTACACTGAATTATATGAAACTAAAATCGTATTTTTAATATAGGGGATTGTTTTCACAATGTTCTCACAATGTGAATACTTTTTACAGTGTACATGTAATGATACAAACTGTTCATAATGAAACAGTTATTTGAACAAAATATTTTTCTAAAGTTGGCATTTTCCAAGCAAGTTGTACTTTTATTAACATTATTGTCTCGGTCAAGACTAACTATGTTGTGTTAGGATGGACAACAGTCTGCAATTAGAGACACAAATAATTACGAAGCGGGCTACAAAAATCGACTGCTTTAGAATTAGTGACACAAAAGTGATATTCTGAAAACAAGAAAGGAAACTTTTCCAATTAGAACGCACTATAATTTTGAACGACATAATAGAAGAGAGTCTGTAGCCACATTTTCAAAGTATTCATTAAAAATCCTTGTACTTTACTTTAAATAGTGCGTATTGTTATAGAAAGTAATGTATAAAGTAACATTATGATTATGTTTATGCTATCTTATAATGCAAGATTGCGATGCTTCTGCTGTAAGTGTAGACTTTATCATTTTGCTTTAACCTCAAAGGTATTGTTATTACTGAATTAAGTGCACAAAGTTTTATAGCTGCTGCGTTTTCGTTTCTTTTTTGAAAATAAAAAAATCTTACAAAATGCATCAATTTGATAAACGAATTATGATAGTAAATTGCTTTTAAAGCTGATTGCGCAAATTGCTTTTAAAGTTGATTGCGCATGCTCGAAATCATTACCAAACGACTAAAATCCTACTTAAAATAACAACATTGATCTTTTGTTCCGGAACATTTAATTCTGTTTACGTATGTGTGCAAATGACAGATGTATTCACTACGACATTTTAGTGAATCAGTCATAAAAATATGGAAATTTTATAATTTTAGTGTTGATAATTTTTTTAAGATGTAACGTTATACAATTTTAACTGCGCCGGACTTTTGTCTCAGAAAACAACATCAATTTGTTTTCACAATTTCCGCGATAGACAGAACAGTAGCTCTCCGATTAACAAATTAAAATTTTTTAGAAAATTGACAATCAAAACAATCATAAAATTTGACGGTTTTTGTTATTCATATTTAGTAACATATCCCATTTATCGATCTTTGTAATCCACAAATCCACATTATCATCCGTTTTTTAAACTAACGGTGAAAACTCGTACTATACAATATGCTAAAAGCCTTTCAAACAAATATTTCAAGCCGACTAAAGAAAAATGTTTTCTTTCTGTATGACTTTCCTACCATACTATTTTTCTTTATTTAATATGAGTTCTTTCTTCATCTTTTTTCATTCTGAAAATTATTGTCAAATTTAATTTTATTTATTTGTTTAAAAAAATGAGAATTTGCAATCTTTACGAGAACTTTTGGCACCTTTCAGGATTAAAATTAATATCTGGCAAACATACGATTTGTAGCACACACTTCTCACAATAACTAGAACTAATGCCAATGCCAAAATGTGACAATTTGATTAAATGCATTTCAAAAATCCTTAAAATGTATATAGTTTTATTTGTTCAATTACTGCTATTACGTCTCGATGTTTTCGTGATAATATGTTATATAAATGTACAAAAATGTTGTTTTGATTCTATCAAAATATTATAGACCGATCTTTGAAAATTTGGTATTATTTCTTGTACCATAATCTATATCATTATTTTCTTTACATGCCATCAAAATTGCTGAGAGATATTTGACTATAATCGCTTTTTCTAGAATTGCATAAAACATTAAATATTACCAACACGAACTAAGACCATTATAGAGTATATTTATAACCATGATGCTCATTTCGAAAGACCAAATCCCATAAAACCCAGAATAAGAAACTTATAATTGATTATAAAAACCAAAATTACATTGATTAAGCTAAAACGGTAAATTTTTTGTTAATTTACATATACAGTTGACTCTCAATAAGTCAAAATCGCTTTACTCAAAAATCCGCGGATGAGTATATGGTCTAGATACGGATAGGTTTAAACTAAAGGGGACTTAGGTTTTATTATATTTTTCTGGTCCTTCGGGATCACTGATGCCAGTACTATCTAGTGTTGAGAATTGAGTACCGCTTAAGTCGGTGCTAGGGGGCGTGAGGGATGGTGCACTTATTCATAATCCCTCATGTACAGACTCAATCAAACCGAGCCTGCAGTTCTTTAGTAATTTTGTTGTGATTATTGCTTCCGAGGGATCACTTTGTTTCCAGATTTTTAGTTTCTTGATGTAATACTTGTATTTCACCCTTATGAATTTTACTCGACAACGTTCTGAATCATCTTATCCAGCGATGTTGCACTTCGTGCGACATGGTTAAAGTCCAGCACATGTGCCAGATCACGATGTCATTGAAAAAAAGATTTATCAAGAGCAATGACAGTGATAGTTAAATGGAAATTGCGGATTGATGCAACATCTCTCAAGTCCCTAGCACCTACCGAGGCTGTATGTAACCCTCAACACCTATCATCCCGATAACAATAAAAACACTGACTCAGTGATGAAGTACGGGGCGACATTTCACAGCTTCTATAAACATATATGACATAATTCAATTTCTCCTTGATTTTTGTCTGTAACGGATTGTGTGTTAGCAGTGTTTTTCAAATTTCAATGTTGTAATAATGCCTTTCATTTATTTAACATATCTAATGAATGTTTAACGACGGAACTTGTTTTTTTATTAACCTGTTATACCCCGGTCACATATTCACGGAATACGCCAACGGAAGAGCCACGGATTAATTCCGGTGCGCATCGTCCGTAGCTACCCGTACTGGTCTGTAGCTCTCCGTATTGTAACCGTAATCAATCGTAGTAGTCCTTGTATATCCGTAGTGATCCTTGACAATTTTTGAACATGCACAAAAATTTGCTACGGAAAAATCAACCGTAGCGTATCCCTACTAGTCCGTATTAAACCGTACTGTTACGTACTGGTCCGAACGGTAATCGTTCTAGCCCGTACTGATTCGTAGACCTCAACCTGTTACGGATTTCCACGGTTTGGTACGGAGAACTACGTATTTGTACGGTTACCCTACGTATAAGCTACAGTGTAATACGGATTAATACGGCATTGTCACGGAAAGCTACGATCGTAATACGTTGTACTACGGAGAGGCAGGGATTAGCACGGTCTTATACGGTTTACTGCGTTGCAACACGAAACGGTACGGAATGGTACGGTCCACCACTGTTTAGTACGGATAAACACAGATTTATATTACATAGTTACGTGGAATAAATTAATAGTATCATGTGCTTTTTCAAGGGTATAAATACTACCTTCTTGTTAAAATAGACATATTTGCGTGAACATTCAATTAATGATAATTGCCATTTACTGGCTGCAACTTTATATTGAAATAGCTCAGAATGCGGAGGCAGTGGTCGAGCTGCTTGATGACATGCACAGAGGTAAAAATATATAATATCGTACTACAATTCATAAGTAATAGAATAAAATTTAATGTTACATATTTTACAAACATTGATTTGGATCGTGAAATTGGAGTAAATATGTACATAAAACGAAGTGTCTCATAAGACTCGGACGCTGGCCCTTGGAGTGATGATAAGATTAATCAAAAAGCTTTTTACATATTTTTAAAACAAACATTCATGATAATTAATGTTATTGTAAAATGAACAGCAAATTTCAAAATCAAAAGAGAAGCAGTATTGATCAACATTTTTCTTTAATGATTACTAGCCCATATCTAATCAGGTAAGAGGAGATGGTGGACTAGAAATAGGGTTTACGAAGACCCCTTCATGTTTAGTATGAGGCTCTGATGGCCGAACCTGTTGAGGATCCGGCGTCCTTCATGAAATTCACTTTAATCGGACCTGATATGACTCGGGGGTCGGACGCGATGAGGCCGAATCCTCTCCGCCAAAATCATTGAACTCTGCAATTCGTTTTCTAGGTGTTTTCTTTTGAGGCATTTTGAAAATGAGCATGCAAGGGGTTGTGGACTGATATAATAGGTCCGTATAGGTCCGTGGCAGTACGTTCTTCTCCGTATCAATTCGTTCTTCTCCGTATCAGACCCATCCTGATTCGTGTCGCTCCGTACCAAACCGTGTTGGTCCGTAACCCGGGGATTTTGGTGGTAAATCCGTCAAACTCCGTACTCATACCGTTGTGTGTCCGTACTGGAACCGTAGCGGGCTACGGAATTTCCCATTTCCGAATTAATTCGTGAACGATTATTAGACCGTAGCTCTTCCGTGGCATTATCCGTGAATATGTGACCGGGGCATTAGATACACTTTGTGACAGTTATTTTCTCTCGATTGCAATAAATCGCATATATTCTTAACGCAGGGGTATTAGCTTTCTAACAAGACATGTTATATAATAATCGCTGAATTATTGCCGTCACTGTGACTATTGTTTCACAACAAGTTGAATCTAAATTTCCGTCACATTTGTGCAGAAAATGGAGTTGTCGAAGTAATAGAAACAAGTATGTTATGGCAAGGCAAAACTCATATGTCTTTGTGTGAGACAATATTTCAAAAAAAAAAAAAAAATGCAGACGACAAAATTTTGTCATATGAATTCGCGAACGCAATTATTTGGTAATGTTTTCGAACTAGTAACATGTGTTTTCTTATCTGTTTTATTATCATACCTTTTATCATTAACAGAGATTACTTATGATAAGTTGTGTGAATTAATCATCATCATCATCATAGACATCATCATCATCATCGTCATCATCATCATCATCATCATAATACATATGATTCATCCCCATAACGTGTCATAATCAATACTATAAAATTAGACATTTTATTCACTGCTAACATAATATATCTGTCATAATGTATACGTAAGGAAGTATATCTCAGACAAATCACCAAAAGAATCAACGTTGAACATTTTGCCAAGTTTTATACATTCACACAAGAATAACAAGTTAGAAAGAAAGTGAAAACAAATTGGCTTATCTCCCGTTGACCACGGTCATTCAGAACCTAACGTAAATGGCGATTACGTCCCTTTAACAGTCGATATCTTAATAAAAAGGCTAATGACGCTGATACAAAAGTCACTATCTGCTGCGCTCTGATTCTATTTCGATCTTCTGCAAAATGTCTTTCGATATGACAAAACAGCAGCACGTTTTAAGGGATTTACTTTTTGTGAAGAAATGACCACCGGTAACCGTAATGCTGTAATATCTCGTACATTTATATATCACCGGTACCAAAGGGCGTAGGAGGTTAGCGTAGGGTTAAAGTCGTTGACTTAAGATCACAGGTCCCTCACCACTGTAGGTTCGATCCTCACTCGGGTCGAAATCTTTCATGTGAGGAAGCCATCCAGCTGGCTTACGGAAGGTCGGTGGTTCTACCCAGGTGCCCGCTCGTGCCTGAAATAATGCCCGGAGGGGCACCTGGGGTCTTCCTCCACCAATAAAGCTGGAAAAAAAATCGACGAAAAATCTCGGCGGGACGCTCTAGGATGACCCGACTTGAGTGTACGGTCGCCCATATGGGCTTTCCGGCGGCGACCTTAAATAAACGCATAAAAAAAAAAGGGCGTAGGAGGTGTATATACTGGACTTTTTCTAGAAACAAATCCCTGTTCATCTAACGGGGCTCTTATTTCATGAAATGAAACAGTATATTACGTTTCTGATTTCTTCACCAGAGACGGAGGGTTTTTTTTTTCATTTGTATTTTTTTTATATCAACTGTATGAATTAAGATAGAAAACTACTCTGAATATTCGTGCACATTTCGTTATGAAATTTACTATTTTCGATATTCATGTTTGCTTCAAAACGTTCGCAACGGTTTTGGCATGTCATATCCTCTTACATTCTCGTTTGACCGGCAAGTTGGTTTATATGTATTGTTGTTAAGCAGAACGTTGATAAAAGCTTACCTGTAAATGCGTTGTGTTAAAAATAATATGTGTGCATCGGATCAGCCATTGCTAAAGCCAATATAGTTTTACGGTGTGTAAGTTGGATATCGGCCTCGTACATCGATCTTTCTGTTTAGGAAAGACCTGGTCTCGAATTTCATGAAACACCTCGAGCGCTACGCGCTCTCGGTGTCACATGAAATTCGTGACCAGGTCTTTCCTAAACAGAAAGACCTCGTACTCGGTCGATATCCTATACATATTTTGCATTTAACTTTGCTCTTCCCTTTTAAATGATAGTCAAAAAAGCTAAATGTGCAGTTTGTCAATAATAAAGTGAATAGGTCTGTGAAAGAATGAAGAATTATGTTATCAGACAATGCAGATTCCAAGACATTTGCCCCCGGACAAGAGCCCCACCCCCTCCCGGACGTTTGCCTCTTTGTTTTTGCTGTTGTGACTTGTGACTTGTCAGAGGTCATCTCGTGTATAGATTTTTACAGTTCATTTATTTATGGATGCTTTTTTGACTTTCACAAATTTGCACGAGAGTATATAAGTACAATGTAATTTGTCAATAGGCGATGAATTTTTGGTACCAAACATTTCAACAATAAAATATTTTAACATTTTAAAACAGGGAGGGGGTTAATGTCCGTCCCTTCAAAGATATGAGGGGGCAAGTGAACGCCACTGCAAAAAGGGGCCATCTGTCTAAGGGGCAAATGTCCGGATATCCAGCAGACCACGATATACCCACATATATATATTGTTGGCAAATTGGAGATACATGAACCGAAATTTTAATTATTTTATATAGCAGATTATAAAGTGTTCTATAATTGAATGATCGTTCATCATTAAATTATTTATACTAAATTACTAATAACTTTATTAAGATTTTAAAAAACGTAGTAAGTATGCTGTGATTACTGCAATATAGTTTCATTGCACTTGAAGCGTCCATTTTGTTACATTGTGAACTTAGTGACAGAAGAACCACTAAGATTTACTATTACTTTTGAAAAATGACGCATTTTAAGTAAATATTAAATGTGTCCTTAACTTTGATATGCTATCTATTATTTTTATTCCACGATTTGATATAGGGATGCTGGAATAATTGCTTAGTGCACTCAATAAACATTATCTTGTTTAAAAAATGTATCCCGATTTTGTAAGACAGGATCATTATCACAATCGCTTACATTTTATTTCAATATTCATTTTTAATTGCATTTCATGTTTTCTTTGTCTGCGCATTGGAAGGTCTTTTTTTCACGTGTATTTCATGACCGGGTCTGTCTGAGTAGAACAGACCTGTGTACGTGCAAAAGATAAACCTCATAACGGACTTTCTTTTGTTTAAACAGGTCTTTTCGAAAAATATAGACCTGTCACAAACAATAGAGGAGGCGTGTAAGCAAAACAAAGTAAAATACATATCTACTTCCGAAAATGCTTAAAATTTGACCTATCCTTGAAGTTAGAGAACATTCGTGCATAACGGTTCTCTGTAGTTTGCAAATGCATGTCAGCAGCGTAGAGCTCAAAATTCTCTCTCGGACAACGTCTCGTACAACGTGACGTGTGCATTAAGCCACACACTTTACGATGAACTGACTTTGTTAGTGATCGCACTGGACTTACATTTCAATGCCATATTTAATATTTGGCGATTACTGGCTTTTTTGCCGAAACAGATGTTCTACTCAGACTTATAAATATACACGAAATAGCGCACTTTTTGTGACAATGATTTGTGACCGACTGCAATAAATTGCAGTCATGCTTAACCCATAACTTCATGAGCATTTTGTGAAAAATGGCTGTTTTCATTTACAAGTTCAAATTGTTATAAAACGGCCTTTGTAACGACATGTTCAGTTTTAAATTTCCTGTTACCATGGCAAAAAGGACATTCCAAAAATTGGCAAAAAAATCGCTATTTTGCGTTGATTTTTTCCATCAAAATTGATTTCAAGGTGCTGCAATTTCTCAATTGATTGATATGGAGTCAAAGGCTTTTCAGCGTTGGTTATACGTTACCTTTTGATCGACCAGGGGTCATTTTAAGCCTCTAACAAGTCCAAACATTTTCTTGGCGATGAGGGGGACTACCGCCCCCTTCAAAGCCCCCAAACAGAAGGGGGCACATCCCCCTTCTGGCAACCCCCTGCAGTTTCTTTAAAATAAGGGGCGGCACCAAAAACGTGGTCACTTTTTTAAGCAACATTTCTCAAACACAACAAGTAATGGGGGCCTAAATAGTGGTCAGATTTCCACCAATTGAGACAGCAAATAGGGGGGTGGGGTGAAAAAGGCGTTAAAAGGCTTGTGTACCTGGTAATGGGTTAAAGCAGAAGATCTTAGCTGTTTTGCAAAACAAAACATATAATTTTTCGGCGCACCATTTCTGCTACAGTGATCATTGTTTCAGAACCATTAGTAGCCGTTCCTTGCAAAAATGTTCGCATCTAAATTTACCTTGAAATACACAAAAAAAACGCGAACATATATAAGATACACTTTGTGACAGTTTTTTTCTCTCGATTGCAATAAATCGCATATATTCTTAACGCAGGGGTATTAGCTTTCTAACAAGACATGTTATATAATAATCGCTGAATTATTGCCGTCACTGTGACTATTGTTTCACAACAAGTTGAATCTAAATTTCCGTCACATTTGTGCAGAAAATGGAGTTGTCGAAGTAATAGAAACAAGTATATTATGGCAAGGCAAAACTCATATGTCTCTGTGTGTAACAATATCTAAAAAAAAAAAAAAAAAAAAAAAAAAAAAAAAAAAATGAATTCGCGAACGCAATTATTTGGTAATATTTTCGAACTAGTAACATGTGTTTTTCTTATCTGTTTTATTATCATACCTTTTATCATTAACAGAGATTACTTATGATAAGTTGTGTGAATTAATCATCATCATCATAGACAGCATCATCATCATCATCATCGTCATCATCATCATCATAATACATATGATTCATCCCCATAACGTGTCATAATCAATACTATAAAATTAGACATTTTATTCACTGCTCATTTAATATATCTGTCATAATGGATACGTAAGGAAGTATATCTCAGACAAATCACCAAAAGAATCAACGTTGAACATTTTGCCAAGTTTTATACATTCACACAAGAATAACAAGTTAGAAAGAAAGTGAAAACAAATTGGCTTATCTCCCGTTGACCATGGTCATTCAGAACCTAACGTAAATGGCGATTACGTCCCTTTAATAGTCGATATCTTAATAAAAAGGCTAATGACGCTGATACAAAAGTCACTATCTGCTGCGCTCTGATTCTATTTCGATTTTCTGCAAAATGTCTTTCGATATGACAAAACAGCAGCACGTTTTAAGGGATTTACTTTTTGTGAAGAAATGACCACCGGTAACCGTATTGCTGTAATATCTCGTACATTTATATATCACCGGTACCAAAGGGCGTAGGAGGTATAGGGGCCTCCGAGGCTGAGTGGTTAAAGTCGCTGACTTGAGATCACAGGTCCCTCACCACTGTGGGTTCGATCCTCACTCGGGTCGAAGTCTTTCATGTGAGGAAGCCATCCAGCTGGCTTAAGGAAGGTCTGTGGTTCTACCCAGGTGCCCGCTTGTGCCTGTAATAATGCCCGGAGGGGCACCTGGGGTCTTCCTCCACCAATAAAGCTGGAAAAAATCGACTAAAAATATCGGCGAGACGATCTAGGATGACCCGACTTGAGTGGATGTTTCTAAATTTAAAATTTTACTATTTCATGTTTAAATGTTGAATTCTGCTTAAGCCGGTGCTAGGGGGCGTGGACGGTAACTTGCACTTACCAGTACCGTCCATGAGCAGGCTCAATCAAACCGAGCCTGCAACATTTTCAATTTTGCCGTGTTGGTCTTTCTTTAGGGATTCTGTATTTATCTATCTATTGAGTGTACGGTCGCCCATATGGGCTTTCCGGCGGCGACCTTAAATAAACGCATAAAAAAGGCGTAGGGGGTGTATATACTGGACTTTTTCTAGAAACAAATCCCTGTTCATCTAACGGGGCTCTTATTTCATGAAATGAAACAGTATATTACGTTTTTGATTTCTTCACCAGAGACGGAGGTTTTTTTTTTTTCATTTGTATTTTTTATATCAACTGTATGAATTAAGATATTTTCGATATTCATGTTTGCTTCAAAACGTTCAAAACGGTTTTGGAATGTCATATCCTCTTACATTCTCGTTTGACCGGCAAGTTGGTTTGTATGCAAAATCAAAGTAAAATACATATCTACTTCCGAAAATGATTAAAATTTGACTTGAAGTTAGAGAACATTCGTGCATAACGGTTCTCTGTAGTTTGCAAACGCATGTTCCAGCAGCGTAGAGCTCAAAATTTCCCTTTCGGACAACGTCTCGTACAACGTGACGTGTGCATTAAGCCACAAACTTTTACGATGAACTGACTTTGTAAAGTGATCGCACTGGACTTACATTTCAAATGCCATATTTAATATTTTGGCGATTACCGGCTTTTTTGCCGAAACAGATGTTCTACTCAGACTTATAAATATACACGAAATAGCGCACTTTTTGTGATAATGATTTGTGCCCGATTGCAATGAATTGCAGTCATGCTTAACCCATTACTTCATGAGCATTTTGTGAAAATTGGCTGTTTTCATTTACAAGTTCAAATTGCTATAAAACGGTCTTTGTAACGACATGTTCAGTTTTAAATTTCCTGTTACCATGGCAACAGGGGGACATTCCAAAAATTGGCAAAAAAAATCGCTATTTTGCGTTGATTTTTTCCATCAAAATTGATTTCAAGGTGCTGCAATTTCTCAATTGATTGATATGGAGTCAAAGGCTTTTCATCGTTTGTTATACGTTACCTTATGATCGACCAGGGGTCATTTTAAGCCTCTAACAAGTCCAAAAATTTTCTTGGCGATGAGGGGGACTACCGCCCCCCTTCAAACCCCCCAAACAGAAGGGGGCACATCCCCCTTCTGGCAACCCCCTGCAGTTTCTTTAAAATAAGGGGCGGCGCCAAAAAAGTGGTCACTTTTTTCTCAAACACAACAAGTAGTGGGGGCCTAAATAGTGGTCAGATTTCCACCAATTGAGACAGCAAATAGGGGTGGGGTGAAAAAGGCGTTAAAAGGCTTGTGTACCTGGTAATGGGTTAAAGCAGAAGATCTTAGCTGTTTTGCAAAACAAAACATATAATTTTTCGGCGCACCATTTCTGCTACAGTGATCATTGTTTCAGAACCATTACTAGCCGTTCCTTGCAAAAATATTCGCATCTAAATTTACCTTGAAATACACAAAAAAACGCGAACACATATTATACCCCGGTCACATATTCACGGAATTCGCCAACGGAAGACCCACGGATTAATTCCGGCATCGTCTGAGCTACACGTACTGGTCTGTAGCTCTCCTTATTGTAACCGTAATCAATCGTAGTAGTCCTTGTATATCCGTAGCAATCCTTGACAATGTTTGAACATGCACAAAAATTTTCTATGGAAAAATCAACCGTAGCGTATCCCTACTAGTCCGTACGGTAATCGTTCTAGTCCTTACTGATTCGTAGATCTCAACCTGCTACGGATTTCCACGGTTTGGTACGGAGAACTACGTATTTGTACGGTTACCCTACGTATAAGCTACGGTTTTAATACGGATTAATACGGCATTGTCACGGAAAGCTAAGATCGTAATACGTTGTACTACAGAGAGGCAGGGATTAGCACGGTCTAATACGGTTTACTGCGTCGCAACACGAAACGGTCCGGAATGGTACGGTCCACCACTGTTTAGTACGGATAAACACAGATTTATATTACATACGTGGAATAAATTAATAGTATCATGTGCTTTTTTAAGGGTATACATACTACCTTCTTGTTAAAAAAGATATATTTGCGTCAACATTCGATTAATGATAATTGCCATTTACTGGCTGCAGTAGCTCAGAATGCGGAGGCAGTGGTCGAGCTGCTTGATGACATGCACAGAGGTAAAAATATATTAATATCGTACTACAATTCATAAGTAATAGAATAGAATTTAATGTTACATATTTTACAAACATTAATTTGGATCGTGAAATTGGAGTAAATATGTACATAAAACGAAGGGTCTCATAAGCCTCGGACGCTGGCCCTTGGAGTGATGATAAGATTAATTAAAAAGCTTTTTACATATTTTTAAAACAAACATTCATGATAATTAATGTTATTGTAAAATGAACAGCAAATTTCAAAATCAAAAGAGAAGCAGTATTGATCAACATTTTTCTTCAATGATTACTAGCCCATATCTAATCAGGTAAGAGGAGATGGTGGACTAGAAATGGGGTTTACGAAGACCCCTTCATGTTGATGGCCGAACCTGTTGAAGATCCGGCGTCCTTCATGAAATTCACTTTAATCGGACCTTATATGACTCGGGGGTCGGACGCGATGAGGCCGAATCCTCTCCGCCAAAATCATTGAACTCTGCAATTCGTTTTCTGGGTGTTTTCTTGTGAGGCATTTTGAAAATGAGCATGCAAGGGGTTGTGGACTGATATAATAGGTCCGTATAGGTCCGTGGCAGTACGTTCTTCTCCGTATCAATTCGTTCTTCTCCGTATCAGACCCGTCCTGATTCGTGTCGCTCCGTACCAAACCGTGTTGGTCCGTAACCCGGGGATTTTGGTGGTAAATCCGTCAAACTCCGTACTCATACCGTTGTGTGTCCGTACTGGAACCGTAGCGGACCACGGAATTTCCCATTTCCGTAGTAATCCGTGAACGATTATTAAACCGTAGCTCTTCCGTGGCATTATCCGTGAATATGTGACCGGGGCATGTTTATGTAACAATAATAAACATACAGCATTTCCGTGTTTTAATAAGGAATGTCGGTTGCTTAAGGAAATAATATCTTTTTTGTTTCAGATTTGTACAGGCATGCTGACTGTCTATTTACTTTGTTTTATATTTGATGACAATATTATTCTTGGTTTATTCCTGTTTTCCGCATCATAATTAAACGGGTATCAACATTTTAATGATTTTAAATTTAGATGATAAAAATTTTTATGATTAACAATGTACACCCAAAAACCCTGGATTTATAAAATTTTTATACCATCACGCCCAAAATTTAACCCTTTTTAAATTTTCCCTTTTTTAAAATGCTAAAAGGGTTTATTTAAGTGTGAATAAAAGTTTATTTTCACGTGTCCCAATTTCCAATGTCTATAGTATATAAAGGTAAGAAAGCCGGGCGTGAAAAAAAAATAACCAGTTAAGTAAAAATAATTTATATTACTACAATTTTTTATTTTTTGTATTTGAAAAATAAAAAACACAAGGTTTTAAAGTCGGCTAACGCGTTGTAACGATCCAAAACCATGCAACAGATGATGAACATTCGTCATTAATATTATATGATTATTACCACATTGACTGCTATGCTTCTATTTGTTTATTTAAAAAAGAATACCAGTACGGTAAATAAAATGTCGGCATGCACATCTTGTTTTGTATGTGTTGTATTTCAGGTTCTGTATAAGTTGTCTATGCATTGCGCTATCTTCTCCAAGCCTGGAAATAAAATTTGAACTTTGAACTTTGTTTTTGTCATTTTTGTTGTATTAAAATAAACTTAAATTCCATAAAAAACAATTTGTTTAACAGACGTTTGATGGATTACAACATAATTCACTTGTTAGAGGATAATTATTAAAATGTTAATTGATTTGTATTAACGTAAATTTCTTATAATTTCTTCCATTTTATTACTACATTTGCCGAATCGTGTTCGCAGAATTCCGCCTACAATAGAATGGGAATTGTTTTTTCGTACTTTTCTGTTATACTTGTAACAAACATCTCATAAATGTTTAATTATACAAATGCAATACCTTTTTACTATTACAATAACTTCTCTTTTAAATTAATGAATGAGTAGATATCATCTTGAAGTTGTCATACTGTCTTGATTTATGGGCTATCGTACAATTTGATTTGATAGATGTGAAGATAATTATGGAGGGTGATTTATGCCAAAATTACATCTTGCTTTCTTACGTTACATCGTGCTTTCTAACTTGTACATCGTGCTTTCTAACTTGTACATTATGCATTCTGACATATACATCTTGCATTCTGACATGTTGCTTTCTTACATGCACATTATGCTTTCTGCTGTGTGCGACTTGCTTACTTTTATGTTGATGTCGTTATTTAATGATCAATTATTATTCATTTGTTGATCTGGTATATTAATTCAATAAATTAACCTGCAACTGTTTGTATTTGGGTCTTTTTACTCAGCTTGAATGACGAATGTCATAAGGTAGAATGCGCATAGCCGAAAGCCGAATGCAGCAAGCATAATACAACGCGACATCTGGTGTAATTATATGTGACACCCAAATTATGCTAACACATGGCACTACAGTTATATTCTCGGTAAAGTCCGTATTGCGGCTCGGATTCAGTTTACCAAGTTACGTCCCTTTGTTTTAAAATTTCCATTTGCACTTATGGAGGAAATATACGAAACGATTTAACCAATTTTTTTTTATTTATTAATGAAAATCTGTAGGTCAAATTATATTTCCAACTGACAATGACAAGTTGCACATTTCCAAATCAATGGTTTAAGAATTTATTTTTATTCATCAACAAAATAATTATAAAAAGGACAGTTGTTCAACATTGTTCAAAGTGCTTGGGCCATAAAAAACTTCTTATTAAAATATTTCATCCTTTTGAAAATTTCTTAAATTTTGACTTGGCTTATTTCCAATACCTGTGACCATCCACAACATTTTTAATGTGTTTCTATTAATTCGGACATTTTCTTGCATATTTTCAAACTAATTTTGTACACACGTAAGATTTTTTAAATTCAACTTGTCAAAAAAAATGTCTTTTTGCACTAAGTTGAAATTATTCACTAAAATGCTTTATGAATACGGCCCCAGGTTCTTGCTCACAGTGTTAGCTTTAAACTGGAGGAACTGCTGCCAAAATCAGCTGATTCTGAGAAAAAAAGAAAAAAAAAAGGCAAAACTGTCTAGTCTGTCAATCTGTGAGAGTTTAGCTTTAGGACGAATGATATCATAATATTAATTGATGAGTACATAAAAACAAAATGTACAAAAAATGTCCCAAGAAATGGTTATAAAATCAAATGAATTGTTTGTCATAGAGGATATTAATAAACATTTTTTTCTACATTCTCAGTGGTGTTTATATTGCAAATACTATTGCCTTAAGGTATAAAACTTTTTTGTTTTAAATGAGTAAAAAATTCTGGAAACAAAGTGATCCCTCGGAAGCATTAATCACAACAAAATAACATAAGAATTGCAGACTCAATCAAACCGAGTCTGCAATTCTTATGTTATTTTGTTGTGATTAATGCTTCCGAGGGATCACTTTGTTTCCAGAATTTTGATTGAGTCTGTACATGAGGGATAATGAATAAGTGCAACATCCCTCACACCCGCTAGCACCGGCTTGAGCGGTACTCAATTCTCAACACTTTATAGTGCTGGCAACAATGATCCCGAAGGACCAGAAAAATATAACAACACTGAAGTGAAGTACGGGGCAACTTTTTACGACTGCCACACGGCACTTGACACCTGCTGTTGTGAAGTACAAAATTCTGGAAACAAAGTGATCCCTCGGAAGCATTAATCACAACAAAATAACATAAGAATTGCAGACTCGGTTTGATTTTGTCTGTACATGAGGGATAATGAATAAGTGCAACATCCCTCACGCCCCCTAGCACCGGCTTGAGCGGTACTCAATTCTCAACACTTTATAGTGCTGGCATCAATGATCCCGAAGGACCAGAAAAATATAACAACACTGAAGTGAAGTACGGGGTAACTTTTTACGGCTGCCACACGGCACTTGACACCTGCTGTTGTGAAGTACAAAATTCTGGAAACAAAGTGATCCCTCGGAAGCATTAATCACAACAAAATAACATAAGAATTGCAGACTCGGTTTGATTGAGTCTGTACATGAGGGATAATGAATAAGTGCAACATCCCTCACGCCCCCTAGCACCGGCTTGAGCGGTACTCAATTCTCAACACTTAACAGTGTTGGCATCAATGATCCTGAAGGACCAGAAAAAATATAACAACACTGAAGTGAAGTACGGGGCAACTTTTTACGGCTGCCACACGGCACTTGACACCTGCTGTTGTGAAGTACAAAATTCTGGAAACAAAGTGATCCCTCGGAAGCATTAATCACAACAAAATAACATAAGAATTGCAGACTCGGTTTGATTGAGTCTGTACATGAGGGATAATGAATAAGTGCAACATCCCTCACGCCCCCTAGCACCGGCTTGAGCGGTACTCAATTCTCAACACTTTATAGTGCTGGCATCAATGAAGATATGCTATACATTTCCAATATCATAAACGCTATAATTAAAGAAAACTACTAAAAAGGCATCTTCAGCCAAACATGCAATATTCATTTTATAACCATTTCTTGGGACCATTTTTGTACATTTTGTTTTTGTATGTACTCATCAATTAATATTATGAAATCATTCGTCCTAAAGCTACATCACGGTGCATATCTATATCGGTACCCTCTTTGCGAAATCTGCTCAAACGGTACCCTCTTTACACATGCATATGTCATTCTCTGCTAAAAACAAACCAGCGATGGATAACAATCCAGTAAAATTTCAATGTAATAAGGAAAGGGGGTTTGACACGTACAAAAGATATATACCACGGAACACTAGAATGTTTTATTTATGTGCTGATTTGTCATGTGCCCGTTTTTCATGTACTGCAACTTCACAATAAGCTACAAAAAATCGACATGTCTTGCCTCGCCCATCACCTCGACATACTTTTCGGGCTGCAATGAACCGTGGGCTTGATTATATATGCATCATACATATTTAATATGTTCATTTACATATCATCTTCGGACAAATGGCAGTATATTGTCAAAAATAAATGTAAAATTCATAAAAACACCCTACTTTCGGTTTTGCAGCGTACCCTCATGGCACAACATATGCTTTTATTTGCGTTAATCGTTAAATAGGTATGTAATATTTCTTACTTTTATGTAAATATTACATACTTAACGATTAACGCAAATAAAAGCATATGTCGTGCCTTGTGGGGTACGTATGTGTTAAAAAACGAGAGGGTACCTGTGATATAAAAATTCAAATGAAGAGAGGTAGCCCGTGCCGCTGCAAAAGAAAAAAAGGCAAAACTGTCTAGTCTGACAGACTAGACAGTTTTGACATTTTATTTTATTTTTTTCTCAGCAGCCGTTCCTTCAGTTTTGAACAGGAACATTCATAAAGCATCTTAGTGAATGATTTCAACTTAGTGAAAAAAGACATTTTTTAGACAAGTTGAATTTTAAAAATCTATCGTGTGTACAAAATTAGTTTGAAAATGGGCAAGAAAGTGTCCTAATTAATAAAAACACATTAAAAATGTTGTGGATGGTCACAGGTATTGGAAATAAGCCATGTCAAAATTTAAGAACTTTTCAAGAGGGTGAAATATTTCAATAAGAAGTTTTTTATGGCCCAAGCACTTTGAACAATGATGAACAACAATTATTTTGTTGATGAAAAAAAAAAATTCTAAAACCATTGATTTGGAAATGTGCAACTTGGCATTGTCAGCTGGAAATATAATTTGACCTACAGAGTTTCATTAATAAATATAAAAATTGATTTAATCGTTTTGTATATTTTCTCCATGAGTGCAAATGGAAATTTTAAAACAAAGGGACGTAACTTGGTAAACTGAATCCGAACCGCAATACGGACTTTACCGAGAATATAACTGTAGCGCCACCTGTTAGCATAATTTGGGTGTCACATATTATTACACCAGATGTCGCGTTGTATTATGCTTGCTGCATTCGGCTTTCGGCTATGCGCATTCTAACTTATGACATTCGTCATTCAAGCTGAGTAAATAGACCCAAATACAAACAGTTGCAGGTTAATTTATTGAATTAATATACCAGATCAACAAATGAATAATAATTGATCGTTAAATAACGACATCAACATAAAAGTAAGCAAGTCGCACACAGCAGAAAGCATAATGTGCATGTAAGAAAGCAACATGTAAAAGTCTGAATGCAAGATGTATATGTCAGAATGCATAATGTACAAGTTAGAAAGCACGATGTAACGTAAGAAAGCAAGATGTATTTTTGGCATAAATCACCCTCCATAGTATATCTAGCAACCTTCAGTCATTATACATGTACATGTATGTTGATCTAAATTAGGGTATTTTTTTCAATTTGCACAGCAGCAATTTTCTCCATATGTTTTTAATCTGTTACAAACAGTTATACACCCTGCTGATTTAAAAAAAAAAAGAGCAAAACATATCACACTTGCTTGCAGAAATTGCGCTTATGGTTATTTTATTGTCACAAACTGTCCCTGATGTTGTTGATTGGAAAAATAAAATGTATTTATCTTAAGAACCAGGCGTAACGATTTATATATTTCCTTTAGGAAAAAACATCCCGTTAAAGGCGGATTACGGCGAAGCTTTAACGATGTACCATAATTGGCAATTTCTATTAGTCTAAGAGTAAACAAGCGTTCCGACCTAATTGTTAGAGCATGTAGAGCAAACTAACTTTGTTATAAAAAGCGACACACACAATCAAATAACTCGTGATTTAGTCGAACAATCAGTTTTGAAAAATTTTAGACATGTTTTGATCATAGGATAGATCTTTATATATATGCTTCCTTTATATTGTTTGCTAAACTCATTTATTCTGCTTTAAGGTTTTGTATTCATACGTTAATTATCTTTAATTCAAATCATCTATTTTTTATCAAATATTTGTATTTCTAAATTTATACTACCATTCAATTCATATAATTTATAAATCAAATAAATTCTTTTTATTATGCTAATTAATTTTTTTTATTATGCACATACAGTTGTCAATTTTTTCATCTGTTTTAGCCACTGGAAATCCTAACACACAAGAAACAGCTTATTGTTTGTTACCAGTAGCACAGTCTTGGTGTCTCTAGTCAAGAATATCCACTAACTTCTTCACATCCTTTATCATCACTTGGAAAGTTTCTTCAAATATCCTTTCGTATTATAAATCTGGCTCTTTTGAGAATTCGGGATTTATTCGTCTGGTTTGATCATGTCCTATAGAGCTCGTAATTGTTTTGATTATGTTTTCTTTAATAGGACATTTCTAATATGCATTTCTCTCATTTTTTCAAGTCATGTTTTTAGTACGTTTTATAACATTTGTAGCTACATCTGTAACTTATCAAACACACTTTCAAGTGTACATAATATGTACATTTAATTTGCAAAAAAATGTAAATGAAGGTGTTTGATTAAGGTATTACAACCCTAATGCATTACCTCCGCTTTGAAGAGTATTCAAATTGGCTAAAACTACTGTTAACTACATTGAAAATGAGGGCGAGGGTCAACTTTTTTTTTCTTTTAACATTATTTATGTATCTCTCATGTCCCATTTGGAAAGAAGAAATGTTTACTTTTTATTTATTAATTTATATAGTTATTTATTGGCTAAATTATGCTAAATCTAGTAAACTAGTAAATAAATATGGTACCTGATATTTTCAAAGTGTAATAAAATCAAAACTAGACGGTAAAAGTATTTCATATTTTACAAGATCAACCAATATACTTCTTTAAAAATTTAGGGAAACTTTGAAAACAGGCACTTGGTTCAATTTTAAGATGTTTTTTTTAAATAAGGCTCCCTAAGTAGGAAAATGGTCAGATACATGGTAAAACTGGGTTGGGAAGGGTAACATTTTTATACCGATTTCATAAATTTTAAGTAGAAACCATAATTTGGCTTATATGGGATTGTTAGCTGAATGGTACTATTTGTTTCTTACAAAAAATTAATGGGAAAACATTTTTCATTCGAATATTATTGCAGATTATTTAAAGGTTCCTCATTTATAAAAAAAGTCCTCATAACATCCTAGCTTGAGTTCAGAAAAGTTGCCATTACTTGATTTCCGTACGGTAAACTGTGTTTAAATTGTGCATAGAGGTGTACTTCCTTAAAGTGCCCATTAGGGTCGTAATACCTTAAATAGTGGTATAACTGTTTGAATAAGAAGAAATAACATGTTTGACATAACATGATTATAACAACCGTCTGACAGAATGTCTTTTTTTTCATGTTATGTTTTAAAGCGAAAAAGAGAGGAATGAACTTCATGTCATGAATTACCGATTTCATATTCTTGACTAAACAATTTAACTTCGTGAATTCAGGAGTTCACGACACCAACTGCAGGAATTCACGATTTCAACTTCATGAATTCAATTTTTAAGTTAATGAATTCACGTTGTGAACATCACAATTTCAACTTTTGAATTCAATATTTCAACATCGTTTATACATTGAATTGCACGTGTTCAACTTAAAGAACAAATTAAGCTTCATAATTTATGTTTCGCACTTCACGATTTCAACTTCACAAATAAAAGATCTCGTCGTCAAAAGTTGAAATCGTGAATTCACGAAGTTAAAATCGTGTAGTTCAAAAGGTGAATTCATGAAGTTGTATTTGCAAAGTTGAAATCGTGAATTCGAGATGTTGAAATCTTGTATTCACGAAGCGACGTCGTGAGTGTAAAACGTGAATTTATTACGTTGAAATCTTGAATTTATGTATCCGATAATTCACTAGAGTTATAATGTCACCATCGGTCGTTCGATTACCCTTAAAGTTACTTATTAACATCTCAAAATATACTAAAGCTCAATAAATCGGAACAATATCCATGAAATTCAAAATATTTGTATTATTTAAGCCTAAAAAACATTTTTTCAATTAAATAACTATTGAATTAAAATGAAATTTAAGCTGGCCATGAAAAATATAAGAAACCATGTTGAGCGATGATTCAAGATTTCAAATATCTACACATGTTAGATGTTTAATATCATGCTTAATAAGTTGATAAAATGACTAATTCTTCATACAAACATTGCTAATATGAGTTTAACAAACTGTATAGCATTTTACAGTCGCTTCATTTTAAGTCTCACATGAACATATTTTAAATGCAGACAGCAATAGACATACGGTGAACAAAGGTTAATATTCTTCTCCTGATAATTCAAGATCAAATATGAATGGTCTAATTACATTATTTTAGAGTAACAACTAAATAATTGATTTATCGCATTGGTGTGAATAACATTGATAAGGTGAATGGGTTTGTGATTTTATAGTATCGATCCTCTGAAAAAGTAATCAATCTTGATAGCCTTCATAATTAAGTTACTGAATCTGATGTTTGTGTTCATCGAAAGTATTATTATAAATAAGTACTAAATAGAATATGAAATCATGTTTTGAACTGTCCATGTTTGTCCAAACGAATCAGCTGAAAGAGTAAGGGGCATATAAAACGTTTGGACGAAGGCGTATATATTTTAACTGAATTCTTAACAGAATATCAATCAACAAAAAATTAAATATATTAAACTTCTATGTTTGTTTGTTTGTTTGTTTCATTTTACGCTTTTTTCAACAGTATTTCAGTCATATAGGCGGGTAGTTTCCTAACCATCGTTCCTGGAGAGTTACACCAGTACTAGACAACCTTCCTCCGCGCTAAACTACCTAAGCATCTCCCGGGGATCGAACCCACGCCAGAGAGGTACCTGGATTAGAAGTCTTCGACTCTAACCCCTCGACCACGGAGGCGGTAAAACTTCCATGTAATTTATATAAATGACTTAAGTATGTTCTTATGCCAAGTTTCTTTTAACCCATCAATGTCTAGATGACAACTTTTACTTCTTTTTAAAATTTGTTTGCTTGATTGGGTTTTACGTAACACCGACACAGATAGGTCATATGGTGACGTTTTAGCTTTACTGGTGGAGGAAGACCTCAAGTGCCCTGTGCATTATCCAAGGCATGAACGGGCACCTGAGCAGAACCACCGATGATCCGTATGCTAGCTGGATAGCTACCACACATGAAAGAATCCAATGTCCCTGTCGGGATTCTAACCCACAGCGGTGAGGGGCAAGTGGTTTGCAGTCAACGACCTTAACCAAACCTCTTTTTAAGATAACAAATCAATAAATATCGACATCACTTTGATTATCAAATAATTGATTTCCATCTTCAGATTTTCTTGCAACGTATTATAATTACTTCCCAACTATATTGATCGAGATACAATGATAAAAATTTCATCAGTAAATACTGTAATATTTAAGATATGTTTTGAACGTAATGATAAGATTTTCTTTTACGATAAGATTATACAACTCATTGCCTTTTAGTACTTGCCATTTTTACAATAAACCGTGTTCAAATACGAACATAATGAAACTGATTAAAAATAAGATTATTCTTTATGAAAAGATAACCAACGCTTTGCCTTATTATTTTTGTCGGTTTTTTTTCAACAGAACCGTGTACACGTATCTGTGAAATAAATCAACTAACGATTTTTTTACAGAAATATGAAATAATTCACAGGAATATGTTAGGCAAATATACATGTATCATGAAGAAATCTCAATAAATTAGCTTTTACTTTTTTATGTTTGTACTTAAGATATAAATGCATGGAACAGTTGTAGTCTAGCTATTTTATATATAATATATTTTTGATGTATCGATCATACTAGCGAGAAAGTATATGATCACATGTTGAGCCTTAAAGATACGTGTTATAATGAAGAGACTAATCAGACGGATATTCCGCTCAGGAACTGTTTAAAAGTATGCCGAAGAAAAAATAGATTTAATGGCGACATAAAACATAAATAACCTTTCAGTATTGAAATGTTGATGAATGTTTATATACGACTTTAATACCTATCTAGAAGCAATGAAAATGACACAGTACCGGTTCTTAGATTAGAAGTCACAACTAAACGTTATAACTTAGTTAAAGGGAAATAATGTGTCTACTTTTCTGGCATTCCCTTGTGTTATTTCTTGCTTAGTTGACTCTTGATACCTTACTTGCAATCATAAATCTAAATTTAGTATGAAAATATATTAATTTAATTGTATTTTTTACAGCATTTTGAGAATCAATTTTCAAACTTTAGTCTAATTCATTCTATCGACAGAGTGATTTATAAAGTAATTAATGTAATAGTTTGTGTTGCCAATTTAATTTTGACTTTTATACTTTTTACAACGTGTTGAGTGTAAAACTTATGTATAAATCACAAAATGGAAGAGCTCGACACTCCTTTTTAATTAAGTGGCGGTTGCTGAAAATAAATTTCGGCATTTAGTATAAAATATCAAAATTAATTAGATCAGGGAAAAAATATCCCCTGAGACTGTGATAGTTGTCTTATATATGTTACATAACATCAAGTTGATTTAGACCGTACAAAAAAGTATAATGCCACCTGTGTCCAGTGTATAAATGCTAACATTGTAAAATATACTTCTTGTGACTACGTTTTAATTATGAAACAATTAAATCATGGCTCTTATCATATCTTCCTTCGTTAGCTCTAGCTTTTGCTGATTTCTTGCCCTAGTAGACTAAATCGGAAATAAATCACACACTTGGTGATGAAGAAATGAAATATTTAATTAATACAATATTTACCGTGATTGCCCTTGAAATTAATTTCATTTTGATACTGACGCAATCCTACAGTTGAAATAAAATCCCTTTTTTTACTGACTTAATTCAACCCATGTTAAAGTTGTTGCTTTAAGTGTCGTCGGATAAAAGAAATGCAGTCGTTACTTTCGATTCCATGTACGAAACATTTAAGGACCGACATATTTTTTATTCTCTGTGCAAACTAAAAGAAAATAATGCTTCAAATCTAATTAAAAGTTTCTATTCTGTCATCTCGTTTAATAAATCTTTGACATGTACATGTACAACATTGTAACATTTTCAAGAACACTAATCTTGTCAAGTATTTGCAAAAGAGGCACAGAAAACTAACTGAAGACAACAATTGAACAAAGCACTTAAAAGACAACTGATGTCTGACTGCGAATGTATTCTTAATATCTATTGGGATCAATCCAGTTTTTTTTACAAAAATATTATACATATCTAATTGTAAATACTTATTCTTAATATCAATAACCATAATCAATGACTTGCAATTTAGTTTAACACAATTTGCATATATTGAATAAGTGTAGAAAAAATCATACTTTGATATCGATATTATTAATTGTCATTAATTGTCCGTAGCATTTACATTCGAAAATGCTACGGACGTCAGCAGAAAATAATTGTACTTAGTAAGCCCTACGTCTTGTAATTCTTGCCTATCTTGTCAATATTTAAGTATTTATCATTCCATATTCTTACGCACGATAATGAAAATCAGGATAAGTTATATAAACATAATACATGTCATAACTAAACTAGAGTACCAATCAATCGATTATCAAAAAAGGTAAATGACACTTATGTTGTAACTTAGACTGTTATTCCTTTTAGTAAATAAAATAAAGAAACAAATTATATGATAATCTTTTAGACCTTCTTATATATTTTTTTCATAATGACGTTTGTAAGCATAACAAATTCTCAGTTTGTGTTAACAACTTTTACACTTTATTTCAATACCACATTTGTTAAACATATAAATGTGAGTGGTATTTTTAAATACATAATTACCAACTTTACAATAATATATTTTAGTATGATGAACTTTTATATATTTTTGGGTATAATTTGTTTCGTTCATGACTGTATTGTGAAAAAGAAAAAAAAACATGAATTAAATTTCGAAAGAATTCTTTCTTAATTGATGACCCTCGACTCTTTTGGAAATAAAATCTATATAATGAGGACAACTATTTTATAATTAATCAACGTTTGTAGACTCCACTGACTTTTATCATGATTCTAAAGCATTAATTACAATTTGTGTAACCAATATCATAATTACTTGTAATAATGTGATACCAATTAAACTCATACTGCCTTTACTTCAGAAATACTTTGTGCATTAAATTCTTATACCAGAGAAAGATATACATTAACTTTAAGGCATAAAACGACACGAAATGCATGCAAGAAATGCAAGAAATGCAATTGTAGTGTTAACTATACGAATATTCTACGATGGGCTGATGCCGTGTTGTCGCGACAGTTGGATCATGTCATACTAAGTTATGGGTTTGAGAGTCGTTTAAATCAATTACAATACTTAGAAAAGATGATAAGTCTCCCTGTAGAATAATTATGATTAAGGTTAGATAAGTTAAACATAATACTTTGCTTTTGAGATATGCATAAGAGAGCAATTATTTTATGATCAGATGATCGTGCATAAAAATTGATTGAATGATTGAAGAATGAAGTAAGAAAATAATTGGCATCTGATGCTAGTTATTTATTAATTAACATTTTTTTCATAATGAACATGTAAACGCGGCAATGATTTCATCTTATCGTAGTATGTCCAGGATATTTTGCTCTTTCTTAATTGTATTTATTCGGTTTTACTAAAATTTGCCTCTGTCAAATTATAAACATATTGATGATTATTTTGTTTAAATTTTTAAGAGACTTATTGCTTACTAAAAATGCTTTTGAATACGTTTATATTATAAGAAATTTGTAACTTTGATTTAGAAATTAAACTTTAAATATAATTATATTATTTGGCTTACGCATGGACTTGTTCGCCTTATTTCTTTTTTCGTTTGCTAACTTTTGTGTTTTTGTATCATAAATATGTAATGAAAAGAAAAATATTTGGACACCTGACGTGTCGTAAAAGTAGAGATTATGTTGATTTATGAGAAACTAATTCTTTATGTTCTTTTATCATTAAAAAAGTGGTATTCAACAAAAATTACTCGGAAAGTAGCTTGGTGATTTATAATAAGAAATAAAAAAATCTTAATGCTAATTTATGACATATTTGTCAAAGGATTTTCTTCTTTGCTTGAATTTATGTAAATACCCTTCATATGTGACAAAATTTTATATTAATGTATGAATATTACTGCCGGCACCTTTTCTACTAAGTATACTGCCTGTAAGTAGATTAATGTAGTTGTTCTATATTTAAAAGTATTCCGGAAATGTTAACCTAATGAATAATGACAGCATTAAGATGAATTTCATAGAGGTCAGGGTTTTTCTTCCTGGTTTCAGTGTTGCTTGACTACAGGGTTCAGTCATATATCACACAAAATGATTTTCTGCTATATATTTTTTTTTCAAATGGGACAAATGTTAAAGCTGGATAAAGTTGAAATAGCATTTTCTCGACATATATAATTATGTTATCTCGGTTTTGTGGGCGAACAGACATTTTCTTTTTTTAAATATGCTCTCCGGTGCAGGAAAGTAATTTGACTGTAAATTAATGTCTTTTTAAGTACTATACGGGTTGTAGAGTATTGACCTATGTCACACATCTCTTATTTTAAGATAATAGATAAAATGTCAATGGAAAAAATGGGAATTTAAAAAGACAAAGAAAAAACAACAACAATAATAGGAATAACGTAATGACCCTTTGTGAATATAGCAAACGGTTTAGAAAAAAAAGCTCTTTTGCAGTTTTCATTCTGCTCATTAATCACTTGACAGTTATCAGTTTAAGACTATTTAAATTTGGCGTACAATGTTAAACATTTTATACTGCATTTATACATATTTTGTATACCTAATACATACTTATAAATTCAAAAATGTATATATAAATAATTTTATACACACTGGTTATAAAACGTCTGACGAAGAAAGAAATCATTTCAATTGAGTTTAAAACCCCGACCATTTTAATCTACCTAGACAGTACACTGTTACATATAATATTATTGCAAACACACATCTAACACACGTTTATGTTTTATTATTCCAAGCCTGTTCTATTTTACATAAAATATGTTTTGATTGACATAAACATGCATAAGAAATAAAATGTTAAGCAGCTGTAATATTTTTAATCATTTGATTTATCTTAAACAACAATTCAAGTATTTGTCATAGAATATATTTATATCAGGCATTGAAAAAGTATATATACAAAAATACCAATACCTGTTCCTTAATTCATATGAAGTACGCCGATGTAGTTGAGGTAATACACTCAGTTCTGACTTAAAATACAATATATTGGTATGCCAAATCACGATCTCAAAAGAGCCATACAGTATCTCAAAATGAACAGTGGGACATTTTGATTCAAAATAAAATCCATTCAACAAAACCTGTAATGTGTTTTGCTATTATTTCATTAATATTCTTCTTTTATGTGTTTGTATCTTTGTTATTTTAATTGTTTTTTTTAATTGTTTTTTGTTTTCTTTTGTGGTTACACTCCTTGTGCTTCAAAACGAGTTTTCAGCTTTTCCTCTTACAATAAATGTAACGTATCCGTTTCCACGGCTACAACGATGACCTGACGTCAGGTTATGATTACACTGAGCACCAGCATGACTATGGCTTGGCCTTTTGAATAAATTAGAAAAGATATTTGTTATTAGAATGTTACAACCTTACGAATAAAACAGAACATGTAATGTAATTACGAAAGACCGGTAGGGCCATTTCAACTTCATGAATTCCTGATTTCATCTTCGTGAATTCACAGTTTTAACTTCGTGAATTCCCGTTTTCAACATGCGGCATTCACTGATTCACGATTTAAGCTTCATGTATTCACGATTTCCACTTCACGAATTCACGAAATTCGTGAAGGTGAAATCGTGAATTCATGAAGTTGAAATAGTGAATTCATGAAGTTGAAATCGTAAATTCGTGATGTTGAAATCGTGAATTCACGAAGTTGAATTCGTGAAGTTAAAATCGTGAATTCATGAAGTTGAAATCGTGAATTCGTGAAGTTGAAATCGTGAATTCATGAGGTTGAAATCGTGAGTTCGTGAAGTTGAAATTGAGGATTATGAAGCTGACTTCGGGAATTCATGCAGTTGAAATGTCTACACCGGACTTTCGTATGTAACCCTTACATTTTTCTTCCTAAAAAAACACAGTTTTGGTGGCATTTAAACAAAAAAAAATGTTTCTAAAATACTGAAATATTTATATAATTAATTCTTCAACATATAAGAATCAGTTTTATACAAGTTAAAATTTCGTATGAACTGCATTTTGCTGGTGTTAAATTATGTCTCAACGACATTATAAGGACAAAATGTCATGTGTTATATTTAAGTAATTAAAAAAAATGCCTCGGTAACTTACAAATGAAAATGAGTACCCCTTTCTCCTGTAGCATTTCTTACAAACGACACTGTGCGAAAACAGAATTGCCAACTACTTAATCTTAAGTTCTATCAATTGTCCACCATGTCTAAATCAGCACCAATGGTACAATTAAATAAGCTAAAATTACCTGAATGTCAGTGTTATTCGTTTCGTATTGATGTCGTTCGAGCCATCATTTCCAAACTGTGACGAATTGTTTTCTGACGAGGGCTTCTGCATACACTTTGATTTTGAAAACATAAGACGGTATTCGCGTTTAAACTTTTCCTGCAAACCAATATAAACATAAAAATAAATAAATAATAAAATAGATAAGATAATAATAATAATTATTAGTTCCTATGAGGTAATTTTTTTTTTTGCAATAATGTCATAAATTGTCTTACAAAATAATGCTAACTTTGACCTTAAAAGTGTAAAATTCAGGAAAGAGTGTTAATTAAGTAAACGCAGACCTTTTGTAACTGTATATTAATGGATAATACATGTTACAAGAACTTAAAATGACATTAAACATTACATGATGACCTAATGAATAAATTGTAAAATGGAAATATATAGTGTTATTTTTTTTTGTAAAAAAAAACTCAACTTCATAATAATTGTTATTTACAATATTGACTGGTAAAAGCACGTTAGATATTTTTCACGTAAAATATGACAACATTAAAAAGCTTACATTAAGAAGGCCGTATATGAAAGGGTTGTAACAAGAGTTGCTCATTGCCAACCAGTTTGAGCAGAACCATACAATCTTGATATATTTATATCTGAAAAATATGAAAACCAGTGCACATCTTTTTATTAATGTCATTTAAACAATATATTTATGAATATTAATATAGCAAGTGCATACAAAATCACATAAACTCGTGATGAATTCCATAAGAATGATACGTACGTTAAATGAGAATATAAGATTAATATCATTTCCTTTGTAAATTAATATATCGATCAATTTAGCTTACGCAACACTGGTTGTTCTACTCAGGTTCCTGCTCATACATGCAAGAAAAAAAATGCACAGACGGACACCTGAGGTCTACCTCCACCACTTGTAAAGTTATGGGAAGTCATCATATGACGGTGTGACTTGAAACCTTCAGAAGAAATAAAAGTATAACATTTCCTATATCAGTCATAAAACATGCAGTTATGGGGACAATATATATGTTTCACTCGTAAATGTTATCATCGCTTGAAGCTGATCTACGGATCTAGCAGAACATGTTTACAGACTTTTTATCAGCAGGCAAAATTATTCATAGCATTAATACAACAAGCCCAGTTGATGTTAACAACCAGAGAAATACATGCTGATAAATGCAGTGGCATGTGCACAGTACTTCATTTTATTTAGGCTGTACGAAATATCAATAAAACAGAAGTTAAATAAAGAGCTTACTCATTTATTTGTGGGTATATCTCTTTTATAAAGTTGTAGAGTTGTAGGGGCATCCAGCAAATCACGAACAACAGTACAACAATGATCAGCATTTTAACAACCTGAAAGTAAAAGAATTAGGCATTATGCCGTTCCTAGGATAATTAACGTACTTAAAGATTATTTTACATTTTCTCATAATTATTTCTATAATATTTAAGTCAGAATAAGTGGGACAAATTAAAGCAAAATGGTAGTCATCCTCTTTATTGTTTACGTTGCAAAATGAATATTTCCTGTTCGGTCTCACAATGTGTCCATGTCTGCCAGTCTCTATATTTAAACGATACGAAGACCATCTTAGTTCTAAATTTCGTGCAATGCATTCTCCTAAGTAATTTGATATTCAAAAGATAATTTTAAGCTTTTTAAACAACGTATTAAGTGATCTTTTATTATAAACACCTTATCTCCAGTAACTGATATAAATATTTATATATAAGTCTTGCTCTAAATATTGACAACATGTATATTAAAAAGGTATTGTTTATTAATTAATTAAAAACCAAATGCGTCACGATAGTGTATTAACACTCAAATAATTTCTGGGCTCATGTTTTGTAAGATAAACGTTTGTTTGTGTGTTTGTTTGGTAGTAATGTTTTCAGTTGTATGCTGTTTATTTTTGGGTCATTTTAGTTTGTGTTTGCATATTTTGCATTGATCAGCATGTATGTAAAGTTCTCCTGATGTTGTTTTCATCATTTGTTTTGTTGATTTTGTTGACTTTATGGACTTTTATTTCTTGCACGTTTTTCTTGTCTGTTAAACGAATACTACTTTTCTGTGTCTCATTAAGATAACTTGAGCATTTAATTGTAGCATCATTATAATGACAATGCTAATGCCTGAAAAACTGCTTATGAGGCTCCTTGGATTCATAAAATTGAATTGTGCTTCAACAGTTCGTTTCAGCGGAGTTTCATTTCAAATGAAGCAACAACACAATTATTTGACAGTTATTGTCTAACTTATGAGGTCTTGTAAAGATGAAAAAGATGTAAAGAAAATTAACGACTTCTTTGAAATTTTCAGGGAATAAAATCTTTCACTATATGAGAAACTAATTCAAAAGATGATCGGGATTCTAAAGCCTTATTTAACAATTTACTTAACGCGTATTGGTTTGAAATGCATCGTTTTGTATGGCGTGATATGTTTTCATATTATATTAAATGCCAAAATTTGAGATCAATAATTTCGTTTTTCTGCAGCTGAGTAAAGTTATCCGAAATTTAACTTCAGTAATGTCTTATTTTTTTCTAGTTCTTTTGGGATCATTGATTTCAGGACACTAAGTGTTGAAGATTGAATGCCATTTAAGTTTATGCTAGGGGTTATGAGGGAGGTAGCGTCTGTCTATTATTCCTTATATACAGATTCAATAAACCGAGTTTGTAACTGCTATGCAATTCTGTTGTTTCAATGATTTCGAAGGGTTACCTCTTTTAATAAAAACACATATTCAAGTTTTCCTTGGACAAAAAAAACAACATGCAGCTTGTGGCCAGTTAACTGGCTAATATTAGTTTCATTCTTTCTATCTTTCTTTGTGACTTCTGCTGCCATCATACATTATTTTCTCTTTTTTTGCAATATAAAGAAAGTTTATCACCCTTAGAAACGGTTTTATAAGGATTTTATATTTCCGTAGAGATGTTTGAAATGTGTTAACGGATACACAAACCTCATTATAGATCAAACACAACATTAAATCCGACTTTGGAGAGATGGTTACGATGCAATTATTGCTGATAAATGTAGGGAAAATAACGTTTAAAAGTACAGAGGAGGTTCATTAATTTCTAAATCAACACGTATATATAAAATAATTATAAAAGTGCCTGTAAAGTTCATTGTACATGTACAAGGTTGACAGTTTATTTGTGCATACTGTTATCTATTAATATCATTTGTGCTTTTTGCAATTTATAAAACAAGTATAAAATGTGCTTATCAATGCATACATTAAGCTATTGGTGTAATTTGAAAAAAAAATGATTTTGATAAAAAAGATATGTGATATAAATATAAACATCTATGGAAAGTTCATTGAACCCGTTTAACGATCCTTGTTTTATATTTGATAAGTTTTTGACTAAGGGATTTTTGCATTTTTGAATGTAAAACTTCATATCTTATATTATTCTAAATGTCATAAATCATGGATATACTGTAGTATTGCTTTGCTTTTCATGTGCATTTTACTATTTCTTTAACTTTATTTTAACTTTACTACGGTTATTTTCACTTTTGATTTGTGTTTTTCTTTACTATATTTTTCTTAACTTGCTTACTTTATTTACAGACATTTTTATAAACTCTATTAACAGAAATTTTATAAGCATATTATGTTCCCTTGGAACTATTTGAAAGGTGTTTACATTCATAAAAACAATATACATACGAATTTACAAACCCGACGTAAGATCCGACTTTTAGAGAGAATTTCAATGCAAGAATACAAATGTATATATTCATACAAAAAGGAATAAAAGAACAAAAGAAGGTTCACCGATGTCTTCATTAACAAATAGATATAATATTATAAAAATGCATGAGTGGAATAATGTATGTGAAGTTAATTGTACCTGGTTGACAATTTAATTGTGTTTCTCTAGCTGTCAAAATGTTTTGTAGACACTCATTATTTCTGTTAGTAGAAAGGTATTAAAATACATATTAATTTTGTTATTATCAAATAAATGTAAAATACATGTTCTAGTTAGTGTTTCGTATTAAAGTTCATAGGGCTTGTTTATTTTTGTATACTACTTCATGTTCTGTCAGTAACATCTTGTAGATTTCATAATTAGTAATTGATCTGGACTGTTATGCCGTTTAAAATGGCATAATAAATTTCAAATTAAAATGATTCAGAAGCAATTTACATATAATTTAAAATATAAGACTGCCATATTTACAAAAGCTGAGATCATTTGAACATCAATTCGTTTCACATCACGGTCATTTTAACACACTACACGCGTTTACCTTAACTAGGTCAACGACAAAAATATTAAGACGCAAAACAAACGCTTTTAACAATTGCATGCTGTCGCTTGGCATCCTCTTTTCTTTTGTAACGTCTTACTATTGAAGGACTCATATCATTAAGAAACAACCACTCTCAGTAGTATTTGATCTGCTGAAAGATAAAAGCCATTTGCTAAAAGCTAATTATCTTTCGGTGACAGGGAGTGACACTTCTCCGGAAGGCAATGACCGAAAAATGATTACTATATTTAGTTCAGACATTTTAGTCGAAGCTAGATATCAAAACAGCATATAAGTTCTTTTTTTAAGATTACTTTTAATAAACAATAAATATTTTATTGAAAACTTTATTGTATTTTTTTTACGATTTTAATATTTTAGTGCAGATTTGGACAGAAGCGATTACAAAATATTACATAAATATATATCATTACATACTGAAATTATAACAGCTTTAAATTAATTATTATAATTATGCTACAATTCAATACAAATTTTCTTTGTCAACATATATCTTATTCCATGTTATAAACATGAATCTCTTTGTTCTGGCAATTCAGTTTACCATCTAAGACTGAAGTGTTAGGCTTTATCGGTATATTAATTAACATCAACTTTAAACCTTCTCAATGTGTAACGGATATGCCAACCTTTGATTATTAAATCAGTCACCTAAAAGTTCAATTTCAAAATTTTAGACCAGCATCATAGCCTGGGCAAAAGTACAGACCTGCTTATTTATTAAATACTGGTGGCAAAGGCTTACAATATTAAGGCTCCATAAGGTAAAATGATGTAAAACAATATGTTAGGAAATATTTTTACAAAAAACTATCGGCAGTAAAATTATTTTGTTTCCATAATCGTCCGGTTGATTCTCCGAAAGGTTATTAAATAAAATACCTCTACATAACCCATGAAGGTATTATACGTAAACAGAATTGAATTCTCCGAATATAATATTATGCTGCAATTTCAGGAGGGTTTTAACTGTTTGCATTGGCAATTTGCAATTTTGCCCTTCGGACGTACTTATTTTCTCATTATATACTTCATTAATCAAAAACAAAAGTAATTTAGAATATCAGTCACAGAAACAAATTGTAAAAAAAAACACGTTTCATATGAGCGCTGTAGAAGACTGTAGGTCAATAATGTCAGCAATAAAAAAATTGTCATGTTTTTGTGTATACTTTTCTTTGCTAAAAAAAAGGTGTTTTTCAGCAAAGCTCACTTTTTTCGCAAGCATTATGAAAGTATTCATTTGAATTTAAACTGACACAACAATTATTTGCAACATGTTGTCATTCACTTGCATGTTGTGGAACTGTCTGTTTGATTTTGAAGCAATTCTTTTGTTAAAAAAGCGTGTTTCAGCGCAATGCTCAAATATTGTTTTCCTACTCTTTTTTTCCAAGCATTTTGACAGCATTCTAATTTAAAACTCAAACAGCATTTATCCTCAGAAGATATGCAATCTCATAAACTTTGAGAATTATAACAAATTATATTTGCTTCAATAAGTTATTGATATTTTACACTCAGCAATGATATCAATTTGCATACAAAGTTCAGGATAAATATTAGAAAAAATTATTTCGATCTTACGTCATATTTCTTCATATATTTACATTTTTCTGTTCATTTTTATTTATTTATTCATTTACATTTTTGCATTTATCATAAAAAGATCGATTCCATTTTTTTTATTTTCGATAAATTTTATTTATTTATTAATTTATTCATTTATTAATCTCTTTATTTTTCCTTTTCTTACATAGTTTTACTTTTATTTTACTTAATTACATTTTCAATTACTACAACTTCAACTTTTGATTTTTCTTATGTTTCTAGACTAAGTTTACTTTGCTTAACTTTATTTTACTTATTTACTAATTTATTAATATGATTTTTTTATATTTATTTGATATTCTTGTTTCTATCGTTGATGTCTCACATAAAACTGTGTAACTTAAACACTTAAACTGGCATTGTTTTGGCTCATGAGTATAAATGACCGTCTAATCATTATTGTTAAGCTTTCAATGTAATGCAACCTCATAATAATTCATCTTTAATAGCGTGGTCTATAACGGACACTGCGACACATAAATGTCTAATGGTATTGTCTTTCTTAACTGTAAAAAAAATGTTGTCCGAAAACATACGTGCCCTAATAGAATACAGAAAGATTAGAGAGGTATTTATTTCATGACAAGAATATTAGACACAATCTTATATACTGTTGTAACTAGAATAAAAAAGATACTGTGCTAATCAATGTCTTTATTCTGAGATTAATCATGTATCAATATTTTTTTCAAAAATGTAAAAAATCAAACGGCTGCGAAATTTCAGTGAGCATTGTTTTAAACGTGAAAATGAATGTTTTTCTTTCAAAATGAAATTGAAAATGGTTTGCAAAACGAAAATTATTTTGCAAAGTGAAAATGAAATGTTGAGTCTACAAAGGTTAACTGTTTTGCGATGGCAACCTTTACTAAATCTACTTTCGTTTGGAGACTACGAGTTGCCAATTAATTGATAATTTGTACTTAATTATTGAGCAAACCAGTTATTGAGCAAACCAATTGGTTTTGACTAGGGCGTTGCCGAGTTGATAACGCGTCGGAAAAGTAATATGGGTGGATTCAAACCCGTGAGAGAGAAATTCTACACTCTTTGCTTAGTAATTGTTGTTTGAAGGAACAGATTAGGGAATGTTTCAATAAACTTATTACTTCCAGGAAAACTTATGCCTATAAGTAGAAACTAACATTCTATAATTCTTTGGTTTAGTATTTCAAAATATTTCAATAGGTGCTCCATCTATCTTATGAGTTTTTTCACCATTAACAATTCATTGAGCATTTAGGGATTTTATTGGGCACCAAACGTTTACTTCGGATACGTGACGTCAGATTTCGCACATTAATAGACAAAATTACTGTATAAGGTTTTCTTGTACCATTTTTGCAATGGCCTTTAATTTAGGCGTAACAAAAAAATGTGTCCATACTTTTAATTAAGCATAATCATATTTCTTCGTTAGACGTTCCATTAAATAAGACAATAGACCATTGATATACAACTGTACCAGTGTTTCGTTTTCGCATTTTATAATTGACAATAACAGAATTAGATTCTGTTTTGACGTGAATGGATAAAAAAATATATAATAAAATTAATGAAGAATATAATATATACCACCAGCCACATACCTTTTTCTTATTTCGCTGTCTTGCGTTGTCTCTGTTTCCCCTATCAACAGTATTTCCTGGTTGCTTTGTTCCCCAAATCTTGCACGAGATTCTTGTGTATGAAATATTTATTACCAACAGTGGAAATAGATACTGTACTAGTAAAAGATAAAGATGGTAATATTTTCCAAAATTTTCAGTTGGCCAAGAAGCATCACATGTCAGTACAAATTTCAGTTCAGCATTAATCATATAATGGACATAGTAGTAATAACCTTCGGGAAAACATGATCCCAAACCAAGTCCCCAAATGATCAATAAACACACAATGGCGGAGCTTTTTGAAAAACCAGCTTTTAACGGGTACATTACAGCAACGTACCTATCCACGGAAATAACAGTCAATGTTATAACACTTACACTCACTGATAACACTTTAACTGACGGTGCTAGTTTACATAAAAATTCGGGAAAATCCCATCTTTGGTGTAATGCTGGATGAAATTGAAAAGGTATGGTGAACATTCCAAGTATAACGTCTGCAAAGGCCAAGTTTGCTATAAAAATATTTGTCACTGTTTGCATGCGCTTATCTCTGGCTATAACAATAATCACCAAACCATTACCTATAATAGCAATAACTGATATGGAACCATATAGAAGAGCAAGCAGGGCAACTACAAAGGTTGGAACTTCGTACATATCCACATCTGGAAATAAACTAGTGTTAAATGATTTATTATGCAAACTTAACCTGGCAAGAATATCCAAAACGTTAAATGATCCATTTTGTAAATCCATGTTTTCTTACGTATGAAATATTTCTCTTGGCTGCTCAAATCTTCCAACCGTGTGGTGAGGTAAGAGATCTCTTTACTTTATCGTTTACTTGTGATTCTTGTGAAAGCATACGGCTCTGTTGCTACAACTATTGGTAAAACAATTTTCCGATCAACAGCAGGACAGCAGGTGACATCATATAAGGATGGAATATAAATATATTATCGGAACATAAAACATTTATTTTTAGCTGACTGAACAATTGTACGTTTTGTTACTGTATATATAATACAATAGCGTAATTACAGTATCCTTTTCTTAAGGAATAAATAAACAAAACTGTTTTAACCCAAAAGCGATAATTATTCCACCCAAGTTCTCTCATTATTTCTAGCAAATTATAGAAACGTTATGACATTGTGCATTAAAACAAATGCTTTCCGCTGTAGCATACTATATGTCTGCCCTATTATCTTAGATTATGTATGTTTTTAGCTTATCTCAATTAAACCATTAACAAGCATATTGTAGGTAAAGGTTTATCGATGGTAAACTTAATTGCATTTTAAATTATTTAATTGGCAGTGAGGTAATTGTATTTCGTTCGGTTTAAAAAAACTCAACAAATTAGTTTATCGGTAAGCAACAGTTACAATAATCGATTTAAGAAAATACAATCTAACTTGTTGAAATTGATTTTTTTTATTTTCAGGAAATTATCGGCGTAGTTGTTTTACAATTATTGATGACCTGCTTTTGCAACAAATGGAATTATTGTAAAATAGAGACAAATAAAGAATCCCTAAAGAAAGTCCAACACGACAAAATTAAAAATGTAAGTTGCAAAACCCTTTGTTGCAAAATGTTTATTATTTGTAGGAAGCAACATATAAGAAATTGAGGAGCAGATTTTGAAAATCTTTGTATAAAGGCCATTAACAATTAATCATATGTCAAAACAGGACAAATATTCTTAATGTTCTAAAGGCAAGTAAATATAGTACGTATAATTAAAAGTGCGACTTGTTTTTCAAACCTTAATCTGTTATAACAAAAACCCACAAACAATGTTAAATGATTAATTTAACAGTTTAGAGTAAAGTCATATAAATAAATTGATGATTAACCTGTTGACTGTAATTATGTTATAGGATACATGTCACAAAAATATTAATGTTTCGATGTAGAAATATGATAATTAGAATCATTGTTCTACTTTTAAAATCAAGGCTGCTATCATATATCTTCGCTAAAACAGTTATTTCCTCGAAGCCTTGAACAAAGTCGTCAGTTGAATATTTATTACCATCAGTTGGGTTCTAACATTGATAGAATTAAATTCAATTTTGCTGATCATTGAAAATGTCTCCAAATTAAAGTCAGTAGTGGGTAAATATCTCTAAATTAAAGCAACTAGTGGGTTCTCATTTTACAAATTATATTTAAAACATATCAATTTTAATGTTACAGCTGTAATACATGTAACTGGGGAAATATGATTTCTTTGCAAAAAGTCTCGAATTCAAAATAAAACCTGACACTATAACTTTGTTCTCATGACTTCATAAAGTTTACAATCTTATGTCACAGGAATATATGAAAAAATACATAATATTTTATAATACATTTTAATAATTAGGCCACATCTGTTATTTACTTGGATCTTTTTGCCGCTTGTTATTTAAATGGCTTTCTTTCTTATCATATTGACGACTTAGTAAAAACCATTGAATTTACATATATGTGGGTCGTTCGCCTCAAACCACTTGCCCCTCACCGCTGTGGGTTTGTATCCCATCCCGACAGGGACTTTGGATTCTTTCATGTGAAGAAGCTTTTTCAGCTAGCTTACGGAACGTCGGTGGTTCTACCAAGGTGCCCGTTCGTGCCTGAAATAAAGGGCACCTGAGGTCTTCCTCTACCAGTAAAGCTGGTATAAATTACGAGCGTATGACAACAAGTCAAGTTGTTTTTATATCTGTTCAACAACCATTGAATAATTGATATGCATAATGTCACTATAAATTCTACAAAAACTTTCTCTTCGATGATCGGCTATCGCAAAATTATTACGCAATTTTAAAAATATTTAAGATCTAAAAAACGGGTAATTGTTTCACAAGTTTTAAACCATGTAAATGCTTATAGTACGGAATAACGTTTAACAACAATTATTCCACATAACGCATGTATGTTTACAATAGAGATACATTGTAATAAAGTGGATCAAACCTTTGTCATTCGTTTCATTCACTTTTCTTTTGGCCTACCTTTACGACCAATGAGAAAACCTAAAATTGTAATTTTCTGTCTTTTACGCACATACCGTCTTTAGCCGTTCACCAAAACGTTGCGTTAGTAAAACGCTTATTTGAACTCATTATTGAATGTCTTAAACAGCTTAAACTACTCAAAAGCCCCTCCCTTTGAGCTGTTTAAACAGTTATTTTTCCTTTATAACGTCTATCTATTACATATACACGATAGAAAAAGTATCTTTAAAATTAAGTTTCCCTTATTCGCCCCTCAAACTTATATTAGTTTCATTATCGCTAATTCTGACTATTTATAAAGAAAGCATGTTTTAACAATTATCATGGGAAAACGCGTGTGTCAAAACATCTTGTTTTCCTATGATTAAATAACGAAGACTTTCAATAAACTCATGTCTCAATTGTCACATCCTTAGAATTCGTGTTTTAAATTTGATTATTTAATTATTAATTATTTAATTATCTGTTTCGTCACGTCAACGAAAACTTGATGTATTTTTACTGTAAGATAAAAGAAATTATATCTATATGGCAACTTTATAATGCTGCGCAGATACTACTGGACTGTACTGATGCAACTCATTACAGATCAATATGGTGAAGATATGAAAATGTTTTAAAGCAAAGAAAATATATCAAATGGTCGTTCAACAAATTCAAATACAACTACAAAAGAAATCAAAGTTAAATTATTACTTTATAACGAAAATCTTAAAGACTGATATAGGCGTCCTTGTTAATGATTGGTTGTGATTAAAAAAAGAGGAAAAATAATTTCAAAAGGAATGTGCACAACTGCAAAAATGAAAATATTGAATTCTTGGTTTGATTCATCCTGTCAATTTAAAGGTGAAATACTGACCACGTCCAAATCAACATTTACATGAAATGGTAATCTTTTGAATTTAAAACCCTACGAAGGTAAGTTCATGCAGCAGATACCATGGAACAAAATCAAAATAAAAATGCGGACAATATCATCAATATAACCACAATTTGAATCTGGGTCGTCAGACCAAACAAATAATGGTAGCGAAATTTCAGACTTTAATGTACTTATTTGCAAATACCGAATGTAGTCCAAACTCTTCGAAGCGGTTACTTCCCTTCATATGTACGTTAACGCCCAAAAAATAAAGGGAGATCACTGCGTAAAGATTGCCAAAAGACAAGTGCATTAATTTTCTTCACGAAGAAATAGTTCCCTATTGGTCGAAGATTTCTATTATTGTGTTATTCTTATAGATATATATGATTATATTCAGCTCCATGATTATTTACTTCAGTGTTAAACAACAGGTTTACAGTGAACAAAATATATCGAAATTAATAAGGGTTACAAACTAGAATTAAGAATAATATGGTGTTCTTCAGGCTGATATCTCATAACTCCCCATGGTCGAGGGGTTTACACGAGAAGTTAAAATCCCAGTTCAGGCAACTCATGTTTTTGTTGTTGTTTTTTTACATTGTTTAAGCCAAATAAACATTGAATTGAATATCAGTGTTGCAATTAGTCTTATAGCCAATTTACTATAGTTATAACATTGGAAACAGAAGTTGGTGACACTTTACAAACAAATTGGTATATAATCTCACAACCTTCACCTTTTTGGCATTCTGAGACCCAAACAAATTTAGCGCTTTCTATGCTTTGATTTCATAACAGGATGACGTCCAATTAAATTTCCTTTTTATTTCTTTTAAAAATAATTACATTCTACTAACTTGATTATATCTTGTTTACCAATTTTAGCAAAAAAAAAATATAGGGAAAAGGAATTGTTACTTAAATATCGGGAAACAACGAACTTAAGATTTTATCACCTCCTGTGGCTTTAGATTGTGACACAAGTCTTTCTGAAATGAAGATTGATGGTATTGAGATTTATTTTTATACAGAAAAGATTGATGGATAATATTATCCAAAATATTACAACTGACTATCCCTTTATGCCTGTTTACTAAAAGTTATGGATGCGATATTAGATAACATACACTATCCAAGGCTTAACAAAGACATACAAATCTCTAAATGGCTATAAAAAAACTCTTTTTTACTTTCTGTAAAGAAATGTTCTATGATGACCCTTTAGCAAAAAGAAATGTCATTTTCCAGAGGTTTCTAATTTGTTACTGGGGACGTCAAAATTGATAAGGTATATATGCTTTTATGAAAAGGAAGAAAATGACAAAAAGAATATTTGTTACGATCCCTGATACGGTAATAACTTGTAGGTGATTTTCTTGTTGGTCTGTCTTCCTTTAAGACATCGAGTACTTTTGTTATGGTCATTGGGTTTATTTTTATATGTGTTTACATGATCATTTTAGTGTTTTACTTATTTAACCTTTTGTAACCATAACAACTGTTAGAATTTCACTTGGCGGGGACTCATTTTATTTACAATGTCTTGTTTATAGGAACATGGTGGGGCTAAGAGCGAGGTTTGGTGCACCATTAACAGGTTTAAACTCCCCAGTAGTCATTATTTTGCTGCTGACCGTTCCAAGGCGGCGCCCCTCTGTGTTCCTCAGATGTATGTCTATGCTGTTTCATATTGTTTTGGTGAAACATTTGCTTGTGTCCCTTGTTGTTTTCTCGTCTACGGTAAGTATCTTCCCCCTTTACCCCTAGTTTTTATTTCTTTGATTAACCTCCCCCCCGCCCGGTCCCCTGTGCCCTGTGACTTTGTGGGCCTTTTGTTCAATCATTTATTTGTTTTCTTTGAATTCCTTATCAGTTACAAATTATTTATCTTTTATTGATTGACCTGTCCGTGCTATGTCTTGTGCCCTGTCCTGTTTTTGTTTTGGTCCTCCTGGACTCCTTCCCGCTGACTTTTGTTGCTGGGTCGGGTGGAGGCTGTGTTCATTGAACGCCGCCTTTCCTTGATGATCTTGTTTATCATATTTTAGTAAGTAATTCAGTGCGCCACCTGACAGATACATTGAATACATATGCATGCCGCTAGTGAAAACCATTTTGTAAATTTGAATTACTGAATGTGTATTTAAATTCGCGGAAGCAAATTTTCATGTAAAGGTTCACTTTAGGGGTCTGTACAAATATTCGCGCTATTTTGAATTCGCGAAGGTGACTGCCGAAAATCATAAATTCGCGTAGACCACTCAGGTTAAAAAAGAAAATTACTGTAATCATCGCGGAAGTTCATAATTATTTTCAATACCAGGTGTCAAACAATACTCTATTGTACAGAAAAAAAGACATTGTCTAGCGGACAGATTATAGCAAACAAAAGAATACTCGTTAACGAGCATATTTTTTCACAGTTTGTGTCATAAACGTCTTGACATCTGATCAGATCATGTTTTGGTTTTTCTGAACAAATTACAAACACAAATATTAACGATTTTAAATAATGAATAACTTGGAAAACAAACACAATTACTAAGTACAAATTTTAATAAAAAGTGTGAAATCATATCACACATTGATATACATTGTTCTATAGAAGCGCGAAAATATGACTATTAAGAAATTATTGGTGTAGAAATATTCGCGCTAAACATCAATTCGCGGGTCGAATGTCACCGCGAAGATCGCGAAAATTTGAAGCCCGCGAATATTTCTACACATACAGTAATTGAACAAAGAAAACATTCATCCTGCTGGCAATTTCCGTGTCAGTCGATGTTCATAAATATAATTCAAGTAACAAAATGGTTATTTACAAACGTTTTTTTACATGTAGATTGGTTGATATAATAATAATAAGTGCAATTTGTATTTACATAGTGTCATTTTTGGTCACTTTTAATTGTCACGACAAATGATATTACTGACTTTAACTTTGGTTAACGAGGCCTAGTCTGATATTCTAGAAATGTTCTTGGATTACTTGAGGCAATTTTGCAAGTCACTTTATCTTTCAGTCAAATACCAAATTGACTTTATAAAATCGTAACAATGTTGGAGCTCTTACAACCTCGGGGCACTTAGAACAGCTTATCTAACCTAACTTGAGTGCCTTGTATAACAAAATGAAACTCCTATTATCATCTTATTTTCCTACTCTTTGTATCATTATCCTAACAAAAACAGGTCATTATGATACAAATTGACTTAAGAGGCTTTCTATATTCTTAAGCTATGGTTGTTCTTTCTCTTTTGATTTAGAAGTATTTCTTCATACAAAATGCTTGTATTTAATTGGTGACAAATATGTCAGTAGATTTATCTCATCACATGTATGTATTTTGTATGGCAGAATATGTACTTTTACTCTTGAAACAAATACGTTATACTTATTCAAAACAGAATAGAATTTTCTTACTGATTACTCTGATACAGATGTCAGACATCTAGTATAAGGTGTCTGTCTTTGGATTTGATACATTTGTATATCTAATACATGTGAAATAGATATAAGTTCAAACTCAGAAGATACCAGAAAGAGGAAAAACAACGACTCTAATGTTTTTTCACCCAAAATAAAGATTAAAGCATTTGGCTTGTTTCTTATTTTTTATATGCATACACTTGTCTACAGAGCAAATGTTTTGTTCGTTTAAAGCATGCATAGCTATCAAAAATAAAAAGAAGTAAACAAAAAAAATCATTCATGCGTAAAAAGTGCACACACATAACTGTTAAATGACATTGCGGGCATGACAAAACGGGCTTCTTCATGCGAAAAATAGCATCTAAGGAACAACCAAAATGCAATTTATATCATTTTTATCTAGGAATAAAAGCAGAATATTTCTTAACCTACACGTTTCAAAAGCATTACTTTCCTTTTATAAAATAAAATTGCAAAGCAAAAAAATATATATTATATTCATCATTTCTATATTCCTTGATTAAAAGTTCTATAAATATTATATGTGCTATATCAAATGATGTATGTACCAGTAAATCCTACAGCTTTAACGAAATTGGAGATTAAGTTGTATTTATACTTAATATAATTTCAAGTAAAAGAGTCGTTTTATTATAATCTATTATCATCCCAGCTTTATGGGTTTAATTATATGAAACGAAAGGAATACAGGGATAAAATACTTGCATGCACTTTAATTACATTTTGTATTAAAGTAATACTTAGTTTTATCTTTATCACAGTGTTGGTTAAAATTCATATCATGTATTCAACTGTCAGAAAGAAACTTTTTTCTAAACTAAAACTCTTTTCTGTTATATTACTATCATTATTTATAATACGACTAATTCAATTACTTAAATATAACTAAAAATATTATAGTTTATTCACCTTACTGTTATTTTTTATTCAAACTAATTCACTGATGATAAAACATGAAATATACTAAATTAATATAATGTTTCATTATATTTGCCTCTATTTTTAAATTAGTGGGAAATGACCGAGTTTCTCAATAAACATTACAGTATGATTTTATTTACACTTCTTTTCTAACAGAAAAAAATTAACATCATTTAAAAATGAAAACTTCTTCGTGCCATTTTATGTTGTACCAATTGAAAAAATATCAAAAACCATACACATTATGTGAAGGCGGCCAAACGAATTCGAAAATTCTGTAACTGCCATCATTTTTCCCATGGGATTGTGTAAAAATGTGAAGAAGAATTAAATACAAGAGATTCTGGCAAGAGAAAACATTTCATCTACGGCAGGACTTAGAAAAGAAATAAAAACATAAATTCAACGTCTTTCTTAAACCTGTCAAGGAAAAAACAATTGAAGTATAGTCGTTATTATGATTTTATATTTGATAAAAAGTAATAATGCAGAAAAACACACACGTTGAGCTTAATTCTTTAATTTAAGAAATTAATTCATATAAAATGTAAAACGTACGTGCTTACAGACTTTATTAAACGTCTGTTCAAAGAAATATGGTCCCTAAGACACTAAAGTTTTTCATGAACATAAAAACTATTGAGCGAGATAACTCTTGAGCGAGATAACTATTGAGCGAGATCATAGTCGTGGTGCAAAAAGTAAGGCATTGTAAAAAATAAAACACTTCTTGTAAAGAATAAATACATGATTATTAGAACTTGTAACGAGGTATAAACTAAACCTCGTCAATATAATGATGATGGCAACACAACACAGATGATAGAGTGTATGTAATTAAAGCACACAACAGATTCTATCTGACAGAGTAGAAATAATTAAAGCACAAAAAAGATACTATCAAAGGTAAGCGCTGACGAGGAAATTTCGTGACACGTCATCTTTGATGGACAAAAAGGTTTGTTTGATTGCTTTATTATGAAATAGAAATGCTATGTCGATCATTATAAGCAGTGTATCTTAACACATTCAACTGTATTGCTGGAAACGTAAACTCATACTTTCCTTATGCCAACTTAAGTAAGAATGAGTGAAGATAAACAATGTCGTACAGTCATAATTAAGAAAATAGTTTCAACACCCTAAACTAACAATGCCGCAAAACAGTTATCTAATTTATGCAAAGACAAATTAGCATAGGAAATATTAAAACAACAACAACAACGACAACGACAATATTTCTTTGTGCATAACATACCTGAACGATGCATATATATTTATAGCTATACACAATTAAAGGATTGCATAATTATTTGATGAACTATTTTCATACAATATTAATGTAGAATTCAAATTCATTAAGAATTTAAGAAAAAGAGGCTATAAAAACCAAAAAGAAAAAGATAAATATAGTTTTTACGGTTACCTTAAAATGGATTCGTCGTTAAGTATGTACATAAAGAATATCATGTTTTTATTTTGTTTCTTTGTTTTTTTTTCTTTTTACGGGTTGGTGTTATTCTAAGTCAAAATTATAACATTGATATTTATTTTCCTAGAAAGCTCAAAGACTATACAATTATAAATGAGTTATTAAATTTTGGTTATCAAGCAAAACTTTCTCTATCTATGAAAGAGAAATTAATTGCTGTCATATAACAACAAGACATCTAGTATTCGTAGAGACATACCTTTTTTCTGTTAATATAATGTTCTGTTTTTTTTTTTTTCAAAAGTTTGACCCTTAGCTACTATATCGTTCAGACAAGACATTGACCAAGGAATCCAAGAAATCTGAAAACAATACTACAGATTACTTTCTCCTCTCATATATCAGCCAGCACAGCTGTCATATTGATTATTTCGTTGAGTTAGACATTTTTTAACAAAAAAGATAAATCTTACTTCACAATTTCATCGTGCAAAACTTATATCAATGGCAAAATATACATCTCAAGCTCCACAGATCAGATGAAACATCTGTAATTTTACACTTTTACGGAACTATAGTCTGAGGTAAGCATTTGTGTAATATCTGAATTGCCTTCATACAGCAGTGAGGCATTCCTCATCACAATTTCATTATCAAATTACAACAAGATTAGAGTAGGTATTTATAAGTAATGTGTCGTATGAATTGCAAATTATTTACCCTCAGGTGACGAGGTATTAGCAGACTATTACCAAATCATTTTTTGCAAATTATTCAATCACACAACCTATATACAATTAGAAACTATTACGTCATTTGCCATATTGTAACGGTCGTAAACAAAACATTTCCGTGTGTCATCAATTCTGTCATTACGTGAAAATGTCAGTCACTAAACGTCTTGGAAATACCGACGATCTTTAATTTTGCGCAATTATTGGTAAAACACCGACAGATACCTTCAAAGAAATTAAAAGGGCAAGCGGTCCCAGATCAGTGTCATGAAGGCTGGTTTTAAAATGAGACAGATATGTTGTCCTGCGCCGGTATTACGTAACTAAGGCCACGGTATGACGATTTTTTACGACACGCCGGTTACACGGCTTTCCCCTTTATGTGATAAATAATTCATGTTTTTTTATCAATAACACCCACGACAGTAACTGGAGTGCACGGATTTTTTTTGAAAACCCTCGTTTCTTGTAGCCAGCGCTAGGAGAAATGGATCAATACATTTATTAATTCGTTAAATCATTTTGTTTTTAAATCAAATATTCAAATGTTATGTCAAATGAATTTTAATCAGGTGTCAAAAAGGCCACGATTTAATTAATTCAGTGATGATTGTAATTGTACAGCCTAGAGGAAAAACGTTTATAAAGTGTTATAAAATTGATCTCAAGTAAAAAGAACTGGGAGAGTAAGAAGTATTCGTGATGTTTGTAATAGTTACCGTACGAGGAATAGGTCTGCATAGTATTTACAGACCCGGGTGGCGATTTGAAGACCGAGAGAGTGTAGCGATCGATGTTTTTAAAAGGCCACCGGGTCTGTAAATACTATGCAGAACTATTCCGAGTGCGGTAACTATCTTACCTTCATGCTCTTTTGTTTTTCTATCCATACATCAGTTTTTAGCTCAGTATTTATTAATATTACTCACAAGAAACATATTACTTATGTACTTTATCATGTTTAAGTAAGCATTCCAAAGCCAAGCAAAGATACCATCCGCTACGCTCTTGTAATTCATTCTTTCACAAATCAGGTGTTATTTGAATATTCTCGTGATTTTCGTGGGGTTTCATTAGGTTATGTAGTTGTTGAGTTTAGTCACAGAAAATGAAAACAGAACTTGTCGAGTAGGGAAAGGTAAGATCATTATTTTGATATATGAATACATAACAACAAATACTGAGGAAGATAAAAATGTTTTCTAATCATAAAAACAAAAACGGAACACTTTATCTTTATATATAATAAATTTTATGGTAAATAGATGATCAGGCTATTTCTTATATAATTAAAATATACGATTTTTTCAAAGGAAAGTAAAAGACGGGGTTGTATGAATAAATATTAGTAATACATGTAGTTACAAAGTTATGTAAGTAGGGTCTTGTTGTTGTTGTTTTTTATGATGGCCGATTTTAAATGTTCTTAGAATTTCATCCATGCATGTTTGGATAAATTTTCTTTCCGTGTATTCTTAATTAGCACTATCCGTTATAAGACCGCATGTAAGCACGCGGTCTAGAATGGAAGCGCAAGTCGTATTCTTGGTTCCAAATTGTAATGTAAAAATAACTGGGAAAAAATAAGAAAAACGGTCTTATACTTAAGATGAACTATACTCTCACTGAAAGTAATATTTTGGGAAAGAAAGATGCAGAAGTTGACTTTGATTCGATATGCACCAATAATATAATCGTCGTATTTATCCTATAATGCAGAATTGTTAAAATATGCAGGATTGTGCAAATTCAGACATAGTTGTGGAAATAAATACCGAAAACTAGTATCTTATGAAGCTATATAGTTCGGCAAATGTGTTAGGTATACCGAAAAGCAAACTTTAAAGAAGGCTTAATGTGCGTTGTTATACTCATTAATATCGGTGAAACACAAAACTTCAACGCCAGAACAGTAGCCAGTTCGTTTTTCTCACAAATAATCTGGAATATAAGTTATGATGGTACTTACAGCCGTATGCGCTAATTTTTATTGAGATTAATCTTTAAAATATATATTGACCCTTTTTCCTATTCAAAGTGGTCATTATCCCCCCCCCCTCCCCACAATTCAGCGTTATTTTACGGTGAATATTGTGTACTGTAATGCACGAGTTTCTCGATTTCACATATTTTCTATTGTATAGAGAACAATAGAACAATAACCGGTCGGTATCTATTTGCAGACCTGATAACCGGTCGGTAATGATTAACTAGACCGCTTTTAACAAAGGAGCCGGTAGGTAATATCATTTAATGACCTGTTACCTTAAATATTTTGTCAATCAATACTCACCGTGTAAATCCAGTAACGCCGGAATGTAAAAATACCGTACGATTCGTGCAATAAGTATCGCAAAATTTGTGCAATAAATGGCAGATACCAGACAGGATTTCAAAAATAGTAAACTGGCCCTATATTATATATTTATCCGAACTGAAAAAAGAAGTAGCCGCTTACGGCTGCGGTGACATTATTCTTTATCCTTCATCACGATTATTTCCATGGAATTTCTTACATTATTCAAGATTATTCGTGAAAATGATGGCTTGACAACCGGTTAGAGTCTGGTTTTAGCTTTTTTGTCGACTGTTATAAGTACAACAATGCATATTATACCGTAAAATTTCGATTTTCGAAATATCAAGTAACAATTATTTAACTTCTGGTGACATAGAAATTTGGAATTAAGCTGATAAAATGTGATTCAAACTATTTTTATAAGGTTACGCCGATGTACGTGACTATTGCTTCGCGATAACGCCGGAAAATGTGATTTTTGGGGGTGTTTTAAAATTTCGGCTTATTTGAGTTTCGTGAGATTTAATATATTTTCATTCAAGACAAGCGGATTGTACCTCAATATTGTCCACCAAAGAATATACCAACAAGGTGCTTTGATATCAAAAACTGTATCCTTTGTTCGGTATAATGTTAAAATATAAATGTAACACGTTGTATTGATGTTTTTGATATGGATCTCTATTACGTAATTCATATTTTTTCAAAAATATTTCCGATACAAAATATCCTGTTAAGTAAAACATACCAATGTTGCTGTCGTCAATAACACCAGATGGTTAACTTAAATGTCAAATGGGATACTTTCATCGCTAATTTAAACTTTTAGTAGCTGGAGACAAAATGCTGTGCTTTAATAAGACTTTAAGGCATACTAGAATAAGTATACACTGTCAAGTATACATCTATCCAATGTGAATGATCTTTTATTTTTTATAACGTAAAATAAAGTTTAGCATCAGGAAATGAAATAATAACAAACCTCGCAATTTTCGTTTCAGCTCATAATGTTTGAATATAAGTAATTAACAGATGTATAAATAAGAGTTGGACCTAATAAAGGACAATAATGATTTTTCCTAAAATACACTTTTGTCGATACGCTTAATAAATAATATACATGTATAAACTTGTGTTTACTGTTGATTTGCAATAACTTAAACTTGAAGCGCATTGTCTTATGATTTGTTGAGGTTTATTATCACGATAGCTTCTTTCACAAGCTCTATACTTGCACCTTCTTTGACAATATTTTGTGTGCAACGTAAATTTACAATTTTCTTGTGGTGTGTTTATTTGACCGTTCCGTTCTTCTTAGGAAAGTCCCATATGACATTCCGTTTGAAGCGGGTGCAATGATATTATGTTTCAAGCGGTGTTGCGCTTTGTTATCAAAAAGATATCTATTCCAAGCGGTTTAATGGCTTTTGTTTTATGTTTTATCACAGTTCATATGATCATATTTCAAGGGGCTTTGTGTTTTAACCCTTATTACATCTTATTACAGTAGCTTTTTATTTTTCCGGCCATCTGGTATCACAACATTTAATGGCAAGCAGTTTTGTATCGTTTATTTAACATTCCGTTAAATATTATCTTAATAGCTGTTTTGTGCTTTATCCTCAAAAACACCAGGAAAAGTTCTCTATTTCAAGCGATTATATGGCTTTAGTTTTATGTTTTACCACAGTTCGTATTATCATATTTCACGCGGTTTTGCGAATCGTGATTTAACCCGTGTAACATCTTTTTTTAAAGAATTTTATTAGGCAAACTACCTTTAATCACACTATCGGAAATGTTTCTATATAAACAAAGAAGGCCCGAAACGTGCATTATTCTTAAACAATGCACACGCCGTTCTTATTATCTCCCTGTGTATTTTCACAATGAGGGCGCAATTTTGTTTGAAAAATGTGATAAATAAATACAATTTTTTGTCGAATTTTGTTATGAAAATGATCTAAAATTAAAGAAAATGGTCTTACTTAGAAAATGAATTCGAACACCAATATCTTTTATTCAGTCGTTAACACTGTACAGACGTTTAAAGTATTGTTTACCTGACCTCACAGTGTATGTCCTTTTAAATCAGATTTTATATATAATGGCATAAACACAAAAAAATATAAAATTTTAAACTTTCAAAAGCCACAAATTGCTAGATTGTAAGCTTAGTATGCTACAAACGTTGATTTTCTTCAAAGTATGAAAATATTATCATGCGAGCATGCGCTGATACTTTTTGCTTTTGAATATGTTGGCGCTGAGCGTCATTTCAAACAGCTGACATCAATTACCCTGGTAATTTTATTATCGTTACATTATTGACAAATGACAGACATTGTATTTGTACGTTAAAAGCATGACAAAACTGGTTTGTTTATACGGAAAAAAATAATACAGCAATACCAAATCAGACGTAAACTTGTATGCACGAAACATGTTTATGCATCCTTTTTCATGCATTACCAACTGCAGAAGCCCTTGACCTGCATTAAATTATTCGCCTTATGTATCCGGGCTCTTATTGCGCCTTTGTGTTTCTGCAGATCGTAAATGCCTGCTTTTACATAGCGCAGTTGGTTAGAATTTGAAAAATAACCGAGTGCCACTATTGCATCTTTGTGTGACTCGTATTTGACCTATTTTATTTTGTTAATTATTCTAAACATTAGTAGGATATACTCAACACAAGAACATTTTAGTTTCTACCCATTTTATTTGTATAGTTAACCAGAAAATCAACAAATGAAATGCCTCTAAAAATATGCCATTTTCTTTAATCTCTGTTGTCACTAGTGATTGAAAAAAAAATATAAACACAAAATACGGTAATACATGAATGTTATTAACAACAATTGAATTTGTAATTTCAAGATTGGATACCAAATGAGTCGTACATTGGTTACTAGACAAAGTCAAATAACTGACCATAGATCAGAAATGATTTCCAAAACCAATTAATATATATTCAACTATAAAAAATAATATTCTTATAACAATCCATATCATTATCAAACATGTATCTATTGATAAGTTTGTGTAAAAATGTAAAAATATTTATCCATAAAGGTCTATTTGAAGCTATCTAAAATCGCTTACCAAGAAATAAATGAATAAATAAATAAATAAGTCTTGTTTCCAATATTGGTTCAACAAAGGTTATATTGTGTTACAAATAAAGCCATTTTAGAAAGATCCAAAATATATAAACGGAATTTATCTGAAAAAAGTTTATTTCTCACATGGCTTAATCACAAAACTTTCACCACAGAAAATATCCGCCGTGGAATTTTGACGTGTTGCGTTGACGTCGATGCTAAACAGCTCAATCCCGTTTTCGTCTGTATGTACGATAATATAAAAAGGATAGTTGCCTTCTGGCAAAGTAATGTTGCCTCCGATCTGTCCCGATTCACCATAAATAATAGTGTTGTTAGTAACAGTTTCGTTTATCATAACGTCATGGAAAGTGAAATTTCCTATATTAGTATTATTGACGTAAAAAGAAAGACGATCTGATTCCAAGCCGATGAAATTAATATTTCCAAATGTTAAAGTTACATCGTCTTCGGCCACTTCAGGTCTAACACAAAGATTTGCTACGATTGAGGTGTTCCCATGTACATCAACAATTCTGACTAGAGATGTATTTTGTAATAAATCTTCTCGTTTCTGTCGGTGTGCAGGTGCATCAAAAATAAATGAATCACCAAAACTGTACGTTCGTTGAAAATCCGCATACACCACATTCAATACAAAGTATATTTGTAACAAAAAGAACACACTAAAAATATTCGAGATATGCATCTTTACAGATCAAAAGATGTGTTAGAAATAAATGTGGATATGTATATAATTATCGAGAATCTGTTACATATGTCAGATATTTTTTTCTAAAGCTTTATTTGATTGCGTAGAATTTGTTTGTTTCTGTCTTAAAAGCTGACATCTACACACAGTATTTTGTATGTAAAATATTTTTCTATAAGGATATAAGTAAACAAATTAAAAATGAAACGATTTTAATGTAAAAGTTTCGTAAACAGAAAAAAAAGCATCAGTATATCGCATTCCTTTAAGAAAGAAGTCCGGGGAAAATGCCACAGATAGCCCTTGTGTATGCAATATTCAGTAATTCAGTAGACTAGTTTAGTGGGCTTGAGAGAAGTAAATAATTAAAGAATCTATAGAGTTCTGTTTTTTATTCTATTATTACAGTAGTAATCAAACTAGTTTTGTCTTTCATTCTTGCAAATATAAATAAGAATTAAAAGTTTGTGAAATAACTACAAGAATTGATATTTGACTAGAAATATGACCAACCCGTAAGGCAAAGACACTTTTCATTCATTTATTTTTGTATTTGTTTTGACAAGAATAATGAAATAAAAAATATTTATGGACTTAAATACAGCGAAGAACTAATCAATGGAGACACATTGCATAATCTCCTCAACCTTTGATGTAATTGAATTAAAACGCAAAGCAGAAAAAGTGTCAGAAAATGTGACATTTCCGCCACACAAGTTATATTAAGCGTTTATTTTTAAACGAACGCGGCAGATGGTTATTTGTTGATTTCTATATCAGTTTGTTTTAAGACTTAAAAAGAAGACAATTTGCTACAACAAACGCAAATCTAATTGATGGAACCATACTCGTATCTTTTATTTCAACACATTCATAAATGTTCTTCTTTTCATAATGCGAGCGCCGGATGATGCGGACACGATTATGTTCATGTTTATTTAATTTTACTGGGTATATCTCGTTCATACTGTTTTAAACCAGTGGTAAAAATACAGAAATTTTCATACAAGGTTAAACATATTAAGAGGCTATACTTAGAATTTGTATATGCGCAGAGTCATTGTTTCTTTTGAAAACATACCCGCAGTACATTTTCCTTCGTGTTAGCTCATATAAAAGAAAAAGCTGAAAGCAAAATCCATTATGTTTGAGGTTTTCTTTCTTCCATTTTTTTGGTCTTTTACATACAAACAATTAAATCAATGACAAAAATATTTGCCATATGTCGGTATATCATTTCTTTCTCAACAAAAAGGAACGAATTGACATTTTCAAAGTGATTTAATAAAATTCCCCAAGCAATTTGTCACCCACACAAATGGACATGCCAATAGACTCATGTACATCTTACATGCTGTTACAAGTTCGTTTTTGTCCTATTCATAATTTGATGTTCACTTTCTGATCAGGATCTATGCTGCTCGCTTACAAACCCTATTACAAGTAGAAAAACTGATAGCAAACGTAATGGATCCTGATCCGACTGCGCGGATGCGCAGGTTGGTCTTGGTCAATGCTGGTTTTGTGGTTTTGTCATGTCTCGGCCCAAATAATGATAAATCTATCAGTAAATCAATGCTTTATCTATTAATACATAATATTTCGAATTAGACATAGCCACATGAAAATATGCATACAAAATCTGGATAACACACTTTACGCCAATACAATTAATAACCAAACACAAATGTCATATAGTTACGAGAAAGTGTACTGAAAAAATTTTTAATGGAGACAAAATATTTTGAAAATGAAAATTGATTTTTATTCAGACATCAGTGGTTTAAAGTGTGAACCAAATGGAAAGAGCTTCTTTAATTTATTTTGATAAACGTGCATGAAACTAATCTTAATTGTTTGAAGGAATCAATAATACAGCATTGAAATTCAAATAAGAATATCACCATGCCTATATTGTTAAAATCCATAATCATTTATATTATTTTATCAATAATGCACATAGTGTAATCAGAAAACTAATTTAATCGCCCGTTATTATGCAGGAGTTTGTAAACGTTTTGTAATATTATATTGCCTGACTTTAAACGTTTTCACCAGCACATTATCATTTATTAATAAATGTCATACACATGTTTGGTACATGATCAATTTAATGTTTATTATCAACGACAAGTTTCTTCTATGGACTTAAATGGCCAAATTGATAACGAGTGTTTTGGTATCTTAAACGCTTGACTACTCTAGAGAAATTATAGTTTTTAGGTCGAATACAAAATATCAAAAAAGAATGTTTAAGGTTTTATTAAGAAACAACAGCGGGTATTATTGAAGATTGTTCCCTGCTTATCAAAATCTGTTATTTTGTAGAATGTATCTTTATAATTTACGTCATAACAATTATCTAGGGAATATATCTCATTCTTTAAACCTTAACAGTATTTTAAAATGTTTTCTTTTTTTTGTATTTTTTATAATCCCGATGGATTCTTTTTGGAAACACAAAATTATAGTTTTTGTTGCCACGAAAAAAATTGGGGCATTTTTGGGCCCTAAAAATTTTTTTCAGTGTTTTAAAAAAATCAAAAACACATTTTTCCACCACAACCCCAAAAACATCCATAACACTTTAGAAAAATGAACATGCTAAAATTCAGGGCGGAACATACACATTTTCCGACCGACTTTTGAAAATTTGATTTTTAAAATAAAAAAAAAAAAAAAAAAAGAATAAATTTAGAATTTGATCCTCAAATATTTGTGAACACAAAGAAATAGCCACACAGAGAACCAACAATTAGAATAACATTCTGAAACAAATGTTAATTATGAAGCTGTAATTGATTTCAGATGGTGTATAAAAATGACATACTTCAAGTCAAATAGCTTAAAACAAAAGATGCGGATTAAGCACTAAGGAGTAAATTACGTGACCTGTCAAATAAAATTACAATCTTTAAAAGCATTTTATTGTTCCGGGTTTTTAGTATGTACATGAATGATAAACTAGAGAAAATGTACGAGCGACATATTGCAGCACAAACAACACAGATGTGGCAATAAAATAAAGAAAGGCGGAATCCCTAAAGATCTCATAAAACGGCAAACTGAAAATGTTGAAGAATCGGTGTGATTGAGCTTTTTTCTGAACCGAAGTGTACTGTTCAGTTCAGCTGAGGTATTAAGAAATTTTAGAAAATGTTGCCTTTGATTTACCTCAGACTAGACAATGTTCATCCTTATTTATCTATTTATGGACATACGTGTTTTAAGCCAATGATCCTCACCCAAGGTTTACAACTATGAATAACCAGTCATTAGAGATTCAATTTCAGCCTGTAATTGTGATAATACATCTGCCTGGTAAAATATCTTTTTTATTTCATGCTTTCCAGTGTTTTATTGAAATATATCAGATGATTATATGTTGATAAAACACTAGTGAAATTTATAAAATATAATTTTCACTGTAGCCGGACTATATTTGAATGCGGATGAAGAGAAATCATAACTAAACAGAGTAACAGGCAGAAATAAATGTAGTCATACGTAAATTTTGCTTCTTTAGGAAAAGAATGTCAATGTCATCATACATAATGTTGAAAATTTAACAAAATTAGAGAAATTTAACAGAATTATATTTCAAAACTGATGATGTGACGTCATGATATAATGACGTCACAAAGGAGAATGCGTGACGTTTCGCGGCAAAATCAGTAAAAAATTACTTAAAATCACTTAAAAAGCTTAAATAAAAAGAAAATTTATTTGTTTTACATATAAGATTGAAATATCTTTCATTCGTGAATACCAGCTAATATATTTTCACTTGTGGCTACGCCACTCGTGAAAATATTGCATTTGGTGTGCACTCAGTGAAATAATATTTCAATCTTACATGCAAACAAACAAATATCCTCTATGTAATTGATATCTTAAACCTTTTGGGATTAATTCACGCCCAACGACATGGATGCCAAAATTGGTTCCTACATTTTGTCAATTATTCGCTACGAACCGTATTTACGATTAAACAATGTGTAAGCTTTTATGTTTATACTATTAAAACTATTGTACACATCATTTACCAATCCATAAAACAATGGAACTGATCTGTTAAAAAATTCATCACATACCAATGCCTTTTTTGTTAATCCGTAAATATGGTATTGCACAGCGGTGCATATATTTTGACGCTAAAAATGTCAGCGTTACACTATATTATTGTTTTGAACTTACACTCATTCAATATCCTCTAATTATCAAACAGATTTGATCTTTTTTGTAAACCTTTTTAGTACACATGTATTATGAAATTGATTTGTTCTATTCCAAAGTCATTATTAACTTAATATATTTTAACAGACGACATAGAGACAATTTTTATTAACTTTTTCTTTTAAATTGATGGAATTTAATATTTCTTAACAGCTAGTTTAACTCTCGTGATGCACTCTTAGACTAGTGTTTGAGTTTGAGATCATTTAATTATCTACAAGGAGCAAGAAACATTTGCTTTGCTAAATAAACTTCGACATTTCTTTAGCTTAATGTCAACAATAGAAGATGGAATAATGACTGCATCGAATTTTTCCAAAACAAGGCACATTTTCTTAAATTACGATCGATAAAACTGCCGAATTCAGGACATATTGTACTTTTCTCTGTTTTCTCTATGTATTAAATTCTTAAATTCTTTGTACAATAATAAGTAATCCTTTTTTATGTTTTTTTCTTCTTTTTCTTTTTTAAGAGAGAGAATCAAAACTTGCTTAAAAATTAAAGTGTGCCTATTTTATACATATTGTCTCTATATTATACATATTGTTAGAGAAAATCCTGCAAGGGCATCAATTTACTATAGTATATATGTATGTACATGTTGTTCATGTTGTCAATAAACAAATCCTCCAAGGGCATCAATATATGTATACATGTATGTCTTAAAAAAGAAACATGCAAAACCTTAATCCTACATTCTGTCCACCTTTCAGTGTGCTAAAATCTCGCTAGACTTAGTTATGAATAAGTCGGTAGTGTTTATTTTGAAAAAGGGGCCACTTATTTTGTGGGCTAAGGAAACATATAACATAAACCGAATGTGGCTTACTAGAAATTATTTATTATTTTTATAAATAAAGATTTTTTTAAATGACAGGATTTAACATATTTGTAAACATGTTTTTTCTGATACATTTCAATGACACCATTATGGTCTGATCGAAAGTCCTTGACAATTTGGAAAATCATTACGAAGCTCTTCCGACTGATATAGCCGTACGCATGTACCCATACATATTTCCAGTGATTCGGGAACAATTCCATACCGTTTTATATAATCCCCACTTTATAACAGTTCGGCATCGAATTTCATATTGGTACAAAAATGATATGAATAGTCATTGGACTTTTATTACCATCAAGACTCTACATAAGTCGCAAATGGTACATGAGGTGCAGTCTAGCTTGAACGCGAATATTGGACCCAAGTTATCCCTTTGCGTTGCATTACTTACTGAGCTTAGATCGCTTACAAAGTTGGTTTTCTTTTTTCAGTATGTGAGCAACAAATATCTTTACCACAAACACCGCAAGTGAATTCATTTTTTGAATCTTTTCATGAAACAATTACGTTCGTTACAATAACTAAAGCTGCATAAATTCCAATTATTCGCAGAGGTTGGCATATAATTTGGCTAACGTAGTGATTATAGGCCATTTAGGAGAGTACGTATTTCCTGCTTATTTCCTCTCTTTAAATCCGCTCCTTTTGAACTCGTAGCTGGTTTTTGTATTTTCTGATCGCAGATCAGAGAATACATAGCTAACATCCATGGTCTAACACAACATTTCCTAACAGTCCTAACAACGCAAATTAGTTCTCAATCAAAACTGCTTAAAAACCAGCAATTTAAAAGAAAGATCAATTTTTTGTTACAAGTGTCCAACAAATTACTACATCTTCAAACTTTTAAAGTAGCGTTGGCTTATAGAGTTGTCAATAAATGCACACTCACAAATTACGCGGATGAATATGATTTTAATCAATGAAAATGCTATTTTTAGCGATGTCAATTACCGAATACTACACAAATAAATCTGACTGCCGAGTAGTTGAATATATAGTTTCTACATGTTGGACTGTTTGGGCGAGAAGATTTTTGCTAAATTATTTAATTCAATTTTAAACAACAGGTTTACCCTGAACAAAATACCTCGAAATTACCTTAACCCGAAATGCAATGGAAATTCTAAGTTTAGAATGACTTGACTTTATTCAGCAATTGATATTAAAACTTCTCCGTGGTGCAGTGGTAAAGCGCTCGCTTAATGTGTGAGGTCTGGAGTTCAAATCCCAGTCGAGGCAACATTTTTTTTAATTCTTTTTTTTTAGTGTCTTTGTTAAGGAAATAGTCCCGATATACAAGGATAAAGTGTGGCTATCATAAAAAATGAACATAAATTATTTTTAATGCAACTCTAGTTATGCAAAATTCCGTATGTATCAAACTCTGGTTCCCTGCAAGATGACTTATAGTACATAAAAATAAACTTATACAAGAAAACGCATACAGATATACAGTACGATTTAGATTGCAGGGATCAGAAAATACCACAGAGCTTGCAGCCCTTTGATTATAGACTTGTTCGATGTCAATGTCCTACTTTACTTTCGAAATTTGTAAACATTTCTATGATTTCTGATAAAATAACATATGACTAATCTTCAAATAATTGGCATCTTGAATTCGATGAAAAGTAAACACTAGATTATTTTTCGATTGTACAAACATTGTTTCCTTTTAATTAAAAGTTATGGGTTTAATTAGATTAAATACAAAAGTTATTATTGTTGTTCGCCCTTTTGCTTTCAAGTCCAACTGATTATTGTCGTGTCATGTTTTAAATATCACGGAACATTTCTTCTTGGAAACACTCTTGAAAATTTTCTGAAAAAAAAATGTATTCAAAATTCCTTTTAAGATTATTTTTTAAAATGTGAAAATTCGGTTTGAAATAACGGTTTGCCAGAGCTATAATGATGAGTATTAAGAAAATAAATGTCTATCAACTTAATTATTTTTCTATGCCATACACTGTATTTATTTTTCCATGTAATTTTTCATACCTTATTTCAGTGCAATCACTATAGACTGAATATGTTCATTTCTTGCGAAAATGAAATATAAAAATTCTCAAATACAGTACGCTTAGATAAATTTATTAACGATCTTTCCCTTGAACTTAGCACTTTATAAGTGTAATAATTGCACTTTAATTCTAACATTTAACGGATGCACGTATGATTTGTGTACTAGGGAAACCAGTTGTGGAGTGATGCCTTGAATAGCCTCCCGACCAATTTACCAAAACCCTTTCCATAAAATAATTTTAAAGCAATATGAAATTGATAATGACAGTACAATTTAGAAAAGGAGACCGTTTGAGACTCTCAACGACAACAAAGAAATTAAATTTTCTAAAGTTTGATGCGAAGTGTTTTTGAGTACATTCTCTTAGCATTTGGTTCCCGTGGAGAAATTATATTAATCAAGTAGCCATGATAATGACTGCTCCAACAAACAAAGAAGAAAATGTTTAGGTTTGATTAACAAATGAGAGCGGGTGTTAGTTTGTTTTCAAAATCAAATGAATGTTCAGCTTTAACTTTTGTTTCTAAGGAATACGAAAGTAACCAGAAAACAACTCATTCCTAACAAAACGTAACATAATTTAATGTTTTGTCATAAAAGGCCCTGTGGATTCATTTAAACTAAAGGTACACACATTTTGTTGTTGTTTTTTTAGCCAACAAGAAATTAGGAACCTTTTCTGCGATATAATGTTTGTTTGTGTTTGAAAGAGTCAATTGAAGAATGCAACATATTTCATGCACCACACCTAAACACTGACCATTCTAATACCTTACCTGCGCTTTGAAGAGTATTCAAATAGGATAGAAATGTTGTAAACTACATTGAAACTGAAGGCAATGGGTTTAAACCCAAGATGGGTCCACTTTTGTTTCCTTTATTAACACGGTTTTCTTTTAACATTATTTATATAGCTCCCCGATCCATTTTGGGAAGAAAAAAAGTTATTCTTTATTATTTAATTTATATAGGTATTGATTGGCTCAATAATGCTCAATCTAGTATAAAATATGGTACTTAATATTTTCATAGTGTAATAAAATGTTATTACAATTGATTTTAATTGGACGTATGGAATTACAGATTGCACGAAAAAGGTGTTTGAAACAAAATAGAGGCAGATAAATCATTAAGGAGAATCTTCGGTTACTTGTTAAATAAAAACATTTGCATCAACTGTTTTAGATTTATAGTACTTTAGTGTTTAAGTATATGAATGCTACGTTTTATAGGTGTATTACATGTTAATATGTACTGTTTATGTGCACGTAGCGTTCTATAATTTTTAGATGGTTATTGTGGCAAGACGGCATTCTTACGAAACACAATAACACAAATGGAATATGATATCTAGATGTATTCTTAATGGATTAAGCAAAACTTAAATTAGACTTGAAAACATTTTGCGTGCATCAATCTTGTTTAAATATGAAAATAGATTTTACAAAAGTTATTATATTCAACAGATATAAAGTAGTCAAGTCGGAAAAAATAATGCACTTTCCAAGACAAAGATACTTTAAATAAGTATCCTTTAATACATTTTTATGGTTTTATATAATAAATATGATGATCAAATTAAGATTTATCAATAGTGTACAGTAGGGTGAACGTTTCGGTTGTCAAAAATAGCGTTTTTCGTGTGTCCCTTTTTCGTGTAACGTGCGTGCGTATAGCGTGCAACGTGCGTTTGCTGAAACGCTTTCTCAAGCGTGCATCGTTTACAAGCGTTTAACGTTTATCGTTTTCCGTGTATCGTTTTTCGTTTATCGTGCGTCTGAAAGCGTGCGTTTCTTATTCCCAGAAACGTTTAGCGTGCGTCTGCGTTCGTCTAAGCGCTTTAGTACCGTGTTTTGCGTCTGTTACTATTGAGAAGTAAAAGAATATCTTAGATAGATATATTTATATGTAAATTTGTTGTTTC